>NW_005871097.1:6275720-6328155 GCF_000147115.1 Myotis lucifugus
CCCTCAGCTGTGACTCGATCGATGGATAGCCAACAGGGAACCCCGGGGAACCAGGGTGGGTGGAGGCGGGGTGGGACTGGGGACTGGTAAGCAGGTAAGCAGGTAGAAGGCAGACCTCTTGGTCCCTCCCCCTGGCCTGCAGGCTCCGATAGATCGCCAGATGGTGAACGGGGAACCGGGGTGGGTGTCGGCAGCAGCGGGGCAGGCCTGGGGACTGGCGAACGGGCAAAAGATGGCCCTGATCGCAGGCTAGGCCTAGGGACCCTACCCGTGCACAATTTTATGCACTGGGCCTCTAGTATAAAATAATATTGAATGTCAACTGTAAAATAAAATTGAAAAAGAAAATTAAAAAAGAAATGAACAAATAATACCTAAAACTGAATAATTAAGAAATAGCAAAATAATCAGGGTTTTGCCTCTGCTTTGTTATTCTTGTTTTGTGTGCAATGTGGAATGACATACCAGAAGAAACAGCTGAAGGATGTGAAAACGGCCCCCCTGGGAAGACAGACTATGTAGGATGAGTGAGGACAGAGGAGCGATGCTTTTCATTCACTATTCAAGAGTAGCTCTGTGCGTATGTAACTTTGATAAAACCGAAAAGTAAAATATTAATTTTTTATTTTGAAAAAATTAATAATACATCAGTGACATTTATTCCCCATGGTTATTCAGCAAAAAGAAAAACAGTTGGAAAAGAAAAGAATATAGGGTCCTGGCTGGTGTGGCTCAGTTGTTTGGGCGTTGTCCCATGCACCAAAAGGTTGCTGGTTTGATTCCTGGTCAGGGCACATGCCTGGGTTGTGGGCTGGATCCCCAGTGGCCGGAGTGTGGGGTTTTCTCTCTTCTCTTCCCTTCCCTTCCCTTCCCTTCCCTTCCCTTCCCTTACCTTCCCTTCGCTTCGTGTGGGGTTCTCTCTCTCTCTCTCTTCTCTTCTCTCTCTCTCTCTCTCTCTCTCTCTCTCTCTCTCTCAAAAATCAATAAACTATATTGAAGAAGAAGAAAGAAGAAAGAAAGAAAGAAAGAAAGAAAGAAAGAAAGGAAGGAAGGAAGGAAGAAAGAAAGGAAGGAAGGAAGAAAAAGAAAGAAAGACAAAAGAATATAGATAGAACAATGAAATGGAATTTTTGTAAATGTCAGCATTGGAATTTAGAGTGTCATGAAACAAAAGACAGTTTCCTTTGCTAGTATTTTCTTCACCTTATTAGGCTAGATTCTGAAAAAATATAGCGTAGATTAATTCATTAACGATTCTTTGACATTTGATGAAATGTCAGGCACAATCCAGGTCCTAGTGTTGCAACACCATGGAAACCCAGGCCCGCAGAGGAGAGAGATGTATAGATCAATGATTGCATTAAAGATGTATGAGTGCCGATGTGCAGACACGGACAAAGCTTGCTGACACAGAGACACAAACTATTAGTTCTTCTGGGGCAGGAGTGAGTGGAGGATGGGTCAAGAAAGTCGTCAGAAAATGGCATCTGAAAGGAATCTTTTTATCAAGATCCTTTGCCTTCTAGTGCTCTCTGCTAATGCCCTGGAAATAACGCAACGGATTTGTTTTTCTTCTTCCTAGGTTTCTTTATCTCTTACATTTTTTCATTTAGAAAAACTGGAAATATATGAATTTGTAAAGCATCTTTCCAGACAGAGTAACGAGAGTTTAAGGAAAGATTTCCTTCTCCACTCGGACTTGAAAATCTGTTATTCACCCACAAGGAATTCAAGTTACATCAATAGGAAAGAGGAGAGACTTTCGACATTAAATGAAACACTTTCATTTTACATATGAGACGAGTGGACTCGGGGAAAAAAGGAAAGATATTACATTTCTTATAGCTTTTGGCAGGAGAGCCAACTTGATTTGCTAGTTTAGCCATAACAACACTGCAAAGTATTTTCATTCTTCTAAGGTTTAGCATTGTTAAGATTTACTGGTAAATTTAACTTTCTGAGGAAGAAATACATTTGCCTGCTACAAAACCCAAGAGTGTATAGTTTGTTTTAAATCTTTATTGATTTCAGAGAGGAAGGGAGAGAGAGAGATAGAAACATCAATGATGAGAGAGAGTAATTGATTGGCTGCCTCCTGCATGCACCACCCTGACCAGCAATCAAACTGCGACCTCCTGGTTCATAGGTCAAGGCTCAACCACTGAGCCATGGACCGAAGGGTCTCGGTTTCGATTCCAGGTCAAGGGCACATACTTGCGGGTTCGCTCTCCACCCCCACTGGGGAGAACCTGTGGGAGGCAACCAGTCAATGTGTCTCTCTCACATCGTGTTTTCTCTCTTTCTCCTCCTCCCTCCCTCCCTCCCTTCCACTCTCTCTGAAAAGCAACGGAAAAAATATCCTCAGGAGAAGATTAATAAAAATAAAACAAAACTCTGCATTAAAAAAGTCCATATTACCCCAGCCAGATAGGAATCTACATAGAATAACTAGTCCTTACATTGATAAATCTTGTGTCTGTCAATAGAAAACTCTTTAGTTTCTCTCAATTTGCTGCCACCTCCCCACTCCCATCTTGAGTCATCTATTCTTTGCTAGACCAGGGCCTCATTTCCAGATCCAGAGAAAACCAAGTGTAGCTGGATTTCTGTGGCCTCATTCACTGCTCAGATCCTTGTGGAAACGCAGTGGGAGGAGCCACTGAGGGCAGTAAACCGCGAGCTACACAGTAAGGAATTTTTAGAGACTAAGGATTCCTTATACCCACCCGAGACACAAAAGTACATATTTTAACTTTTTAATGGCCTTGCTATTTGGGGACTAAACCAAAAATATTTGCCAAAAATCTGACCTTTGTTCTTCCCCCCCAAACCCTGGAATTGTGTGGAAATTCAGCTGTGAATGTCTGGCTTGATAGACCTTCAGTGGATTGTAAAAACACTAGTGGGTTTCCCCGTCTCCTGCTAGGCTGCTGAGAAAGCGGGATAGGTGTAGGGCAAATGAAAGATCTGGAAAGTCTCCACAGTCCGCTGAAAGGTGGGTACAAAGGGGAGAGTCATCAGAGAATCAGAGGCAGACTTCCTCTCCAAGCAGGAAGTCCAAGGTTCACAAATTCCCCTGGTGTGTGGGATGATGCTCCAACCAACTGAGCCACCTGACCAGGGCAGAATGGACTCTTTTTTAAAAATATATTTTTATTGCTTTCAGAGAGGAAGGGAGAGGGAGAGAGAGAGAGAGAAACATCAATGATTCGAGAGAATCATGGATCAGCTGCCTCCTGCGAGCCCCCTACTGGGGATCGAGCCCACAACCCGGGCATGTGCCCTGACCAGGAATCGAACCGTGACCTCCTGGTTCATAGGTCCACGCTCAACCACTGAGCCACACCGGCCGGGCTGGACTCTTCTTAATGAGCAACAGCTGCCCTTGCAGGGTCCCAGGGATGTTTCTGTTCCTGACGCATAAGGACGTCTGCCCACCTGAGGCTGGTTGTTGATTTCTCTGCACCAAGACCTCACTGTTGCCAGCGACCATTGTTCTGTTTTGCTCTTTTGTCACCTGTGTGAAGTAAAACGAAGCTGTCTGCAATTACCACGGCGATGATATCATGCAGAAAAGGGCCTGGGCGGCAGGCTTTGTACCAAGCCCCAGGCTGCAGCTGCAACCTACACTGTAATTTTACATTTCAGTCCAAATTACACGATGCCATAATACAGCAGCAGAGTAGCCAGCAGGCAAACGTCAGGATGTTAAACCTCTACCTTCCTGCGAGAGAGACATTCTCTTTCAACCTGGGAAAGTGGGTGTCTCTGAAAACGAATCGCACAAATGATCCAGGCAAAAACCAGGAAAGGCTTTTGTGTGACTCCATGGAGAGCCTCCCATTGTTTCTGAATAAAAATGGGTAGAAGAGCACCAAATTCTAGCATTCAGTTTGGTTTCCTACCTAGAATCATTGAAAGTTCAAACTTAAAAGCGACCCTAAGATTCCATAGACGTGCCCTTCTACTTCTTTTAAAAATATATATTTTTATTGATTTCAGAGAGGAAGAGAGAGGGAGAGATAGAAACATCAATGATGAGAGAGAATCGTTGATCGGCTGCCTCTTGCATGTCTCTACTGGACATCGAGCCCGCAACCTGGGCATGTGCCCTGACCTCCCGGAATTGAACTGTGACTTCCTGGTTCATAGGTCGACACTCAACCACTGAGCCATGCCAGCTGGGCAAACACCTTAAAGTCTTGTTAGACACTTTCCTTCTCCCCTTTCCAATGGAGTTAGCAAATCCTGCTGGAAATACTGCTTTCATTAGCCCCGTTCTCTCCAAGCTCCCCCTTCAGGTCCCAATCCTGTCCCCTGCATGACTGTAGTGCTGGTCAACCAGCCCAGGCTCCTGTAGCCCCAGTCCACTGTCCACATGCCTGAGTTAGCTTTCTATAACATCACCTCAACGGTGCCATTTATTCGAAAAGTCTAAACTAAGGCTAACAAGTGACCTTACAAACCAAATTTCCTCACATTTTTTAAAAAATATCTTTTTATTGATTTCAGAGAGGAAGAGAGAGGGAGAGAGAGATAGAAACATCAGTGATGAGAGAGAATCACTGATTGGCTGCCTCCTGCACGCCCCCTACTGGGGATCGAGCCCCCAACCCGGGCATGTGCCCTTGACCAGAATCGAACCTGAGACCCTTCAGTCCACCGGCAGACACTGTATCCATTGAGCCAAACCGGATAGGGCCCTCACAGTTTTACAAATAGCACAACACAGGCAAAGCAGCTTAAAAGCCTGAAATCTGAATCCTGATTTGGTTCCTGCCCTCAACATTTTCTAGCCCTGGGTGCTGGGAACACACTTAACCCATCTGTGCTATCATCTCCTCCTCTGTAACAACAATAACAACATGGACTGTGAGGACTCATGAGATATACAGGAAAACATCTAGAACTAGACTTTCCAAGAAGGCAGCATTTGATACATGCTAGATATTATTACTATTACTATTGATAGGGGCAGAAATAGAATGTTGGGGACCAACTATAATTGTAGGAACTATTAATCATGCTCTGGTAACTGTGATTGTTTTGTTCTGATTAAAGAAGGCACATTCTAGCCTGGCTGGGGGCTCACCTGGAAATGCAGCCCATCCTCCCCATCAGGGAGCTGCCTATTATCATGGAAAGATTAACAACCTTGTTGCAGAAAACAGAGCTGCCAGCCCTTTGAAGACCCCGCCCCCAGCCCTTTGCATATCACAAGCCCTTTGAAGACCCCCAGCCTTTGCATACCCACAGACCTCAGCCTGCATTACCTGTAAACTGCCCATTTGGCATACCCTTTGCCTACTTCCCCATGTAATCTGTGTCCTTCTACCCAATATAAGTAGCTGGATTATGGTGGGGGGGCAGAGCAGATTTTTGTGGATGACCTGCTGCTCTCCCATGCTGCCGGCAGGATTGGAATAAACGCTCGTATAGGATTCAACCCTGTCTCTGCTGAACTGGCTCAAGTAGTGACAGGCAGCACAGACCCATTGATTGTCCCATTGCATCCTATATAATAAAGAGCTAATATGCTAATTAGATTAAACAGCAGAATGACCATCCGGACCACCTTCCAAACAAAGCCAGGGCTGCGAGGGCTGAAGCAGCTGGGGCTGCAAGGGCCAAACCCCTTGCACGAATTTTGTGCATCGGGCCTCTAGTTATTACTATATTAAGATATCTTATCAGAGACATTCATATTCATTACACCTTAGTTGACCAAAGTCTATAGTTAGAATATCTTCTACAAGGAATTATGTGGCTTGTGTGACTTCCAGGAACCTGCTGTATAAATATTGGAACTCTATTCCTAATAGAGTTGGCTAACACTTTCAATTACCGAGGAAGAAACAGCCAAACCTGTAGAGAATTTTCATGGGATTATGTGATCCAGGGAGCAAGATCTCAAATGCTCCAGACAAGAATAGTTTTGCAGCTTCCTTTATGCATTTGAAATTAAGGAGGGAACGTAAGGAAGATTGGAGAAGGCAAGGTGGGGATTGGATTCGAGGCTAGTTAACAAGAGTCTGTGCTCTCTGGAGGGTTAGCATCCTCTCTGCGTGGTATTATTTCTGCCATTTCAAAGGTGTGTTAAACCAGATGCAAAGAACAATGGACAGGCTGGTTTAGAATCTTTCACTAAACAAGTTATAGGCCTGGGCGTGACTACCCACCACGACCTGCCCGTTAGGAAGTTATGATCAGATCACCTTGTGAAGTTACTTTCCAAAGAACCCCTTTTATTGGTCTGCACAATCTTACGTGAATAAGCCCAGATAGCAGTCAGTCACTCACTGAATAATTATTGATTGTCTCTCTGTAATTTGCCAGGCCCTGCGCCAAGTCTTATCCAACTTTAACTTCCTTATAATAACAAAGTTCCTAGCACATATTAGAGATGAAGACATATTTAACATTTCAAATATCTATTGTTGCAGTCTCTGAAACAAACAAAATTAAACACAATGTCACAGAATTTGCAAAAGTTAAAAAAATTAAATGATAGTGCATGCTTCTCAGAGATGCCTCCAGTCCACCTGAATGTTTCCAAAGCCCTAAAATGAATTTTCTAGAACGCGCTGGCTAATTTTTCTGGTAGTAGCAGCCATCTTTAATCTGGGTTTAACAGTAAAAATGAACTCGATCCAAATGTCCCTACCACCTTCATTTTCCTGCTTTCCCATACTTTAGAGGCAAAGCTCATGATTTTCTCAAGTTTTTAGTAGCTGGATACATAGCATATATTTTAGCCTTAAAAGTACTGTAGAGTTACAAATAATAAAGTACTGCAGAGGAATTTTGTTAAGGGTTGTAGATGAGAGATAGAACAGCCAAGGGAGAGATCTTGCGATTAGCATGTTGGTACAGCTACTTTCTCAGGGTTAAGAGATAAGGTTTGGGTTTGGGCCAGCAGCTCTGCTATTCAAATGAGGTTTCTCAAGTGGTTTCAGTCTTCAGGGCCCTGAAGTTAACCTGGAGGCACTAGGTCAGTGGTCAGCAAACTGCGGCCCCTTGAGTGTGGCTCTTCCACAAAATACCACGTGTGGGCGCGCACGTACAATGCGATTGAAACTTCGTGGCCACACTCAAGGGGCCAAAGAGCCGCATGTGGCTCGCGAGCCGCAGTTTGCCGACCACTGCACTAGGTGAAGGTGGTCATTCTAAAGGGATGAACTGAGCCAGTATTGATGTCCATCCGAATAACAGAACCAGGCTTTGGCTTGTTGGGGCTGAACCCAAAGGCAAATGAACTGTGGGTCGGTCGTCACTTAATCTCCAATGAGCCCAAGTGCATGAAAAGCTGAGGGAAAGGCTGACGTCTAGGCTGTTGACTCTTAGATGTGGTCTGGACTGCGATGGAGCGGGAGTTCTGGAAACCTCTGTGAGGCTGCGGAATGACGAAGAGTCCAAGTGAAGGCGGAACTGCTGGGAAGCAGAGCTGGAAATCTCTAGGGATTGACATTTGTCATTGTCACTCAACCCTTTGAACAAACCGAATTTTTATTAGTCGCCACTGCTGTTGTTTATTGATGAGAAAGAAATAGAAGAATTTATAAAATACAAAGAAGCAAAAGTTAGAAAATTAAAAGTGCTTGCCCTGGCCGGGTTGCTCGGTGGTGAGAGCGCCAGCCTGCAGACCAAAGGGTCTGGGTTTCATTCCCGGTCAAGGACATGTTCCTGGGTTGCGCGCCCTATCCTGGCCCGGGTCGTGGAGCGGTGGGGCCGGGAGGGGGGGAGGGGGGTTTGCAGGAGGCAACTGATCGATGTGTCTCTCTCACACCAATGTTTCTCTCTCCCCCTTCTCTCTCCTTCCCTTCCACTCTCTAAAAATCAATGGAAAAATATCCTCGGGTGAGGATTAACCTAAATAAATAAATAAATAAATGAATACATGAATAAATCAAAATAAAATTGCCTGCCACCCAGAGATCAACTCTAACAAATATTGTGGCCTATTTTCTTCTTCCTACCTTCCTTCTCATCCACCCATCCTTCCATCTAGTCATCATCCACATAGCTCAGCGGTTCTCAACCTGTGGGTCGCGACCCCTTTGGCGGTCGAACCACCCTTTCACAGGGGTCGCCTAAGACCATCCTGCATATCAGATATTTACATTACAATTCATAACAGTAGCAACATTACAGTTATAAAGTAGCAATGAAAATAATTTTCTGGTTGGGTCACAACATGAGGAACTGTATTTAAAGGGCCAGAAGGTTGAGAACCACTGACATAGCTCTTTACCCAGCTATTCAACTAGCCTTATATAGCTAGATATCTCTGTGGCTTGTTATATAAAGTTTGCATTTTCACTGACTACCAGATGTTTTGACTCTTCCTCCATATCACAACATTTAATCCACGGGGTCTTCTGACTGCTAGGCAGGGTAGCTCATGGGAATTTATAGCCTTTTAAAGTAACCCCCATCCCTTATCTGTGGTTTCATTTTCCACAGGTTTAGTTACTCACGGTCAACCACAGTCTGAAAGTATTATATGGAAAATTCCAGAAATAAGCAATTCATATGTTGTAGTTGTGTGCTGTTCTGAGTAGCATGATGAAATCTCGTGCTGTCCTGCCCTGGACTTGAATCAGCCCTTTGTCCAGCATCTCCAGGCTATAGATGCTCCTCACCCGTAGTTACTTAGTAGGCATCTTGGTTATCAGAATGATTGTGTTCAAGTCACCCTTATTTTACTTAATAAAGCTGCATTCACATCACTTTGACTACAGTATATTATTATTTTAAACATATTTTTATTGATTTCAGAGAGGAAGGGAGAGGGAGCGAGAAATAGAAACATCAATGATGAGAGAGAACCATTGACTGGCTGCCTCCTGCATGCCCCCTACTGGGGATCGAGCCTACAACCCAGGCATATGCCCTTGACTGGAATCGAACCTGAGACTGTTTCTTAGGGCAAGATTATAAATGTCCCTGTCAACACCCCACAGTGGCATCCTGAAGGACGGGTAAAATATAATTGGTGACAAAAAACGTTGGTTCACATCTTGATATGTGTTATAACTTTTGCCCTAGCCGGTTTGGCTCAGTGGATAGAGCACCGGCCTACAGACTGAAGGGTCCCAGGTCAAGGGCAGGTACTTTGATTGCAGGCTCCTTCCCGGCCCAGGTCCTGGTTGGGGCACATGCAGGAGGCAACCCATCAATGTGTCTCTCTCACATCGATGTTTCTCTCTGTCTTTCCCTCTCTCTTCCACTCTCCCTAC
This sequence comes from Myotis lucifugus, assembly GCF_000147115.1. Taxonomy (NCBI): domain Eukaryota; kingdom Metazoa; phylum Chordata; class Mammalia; order Chiroptera; family Vespertilionidae; genus Myotis; species Myotis lucifugus. The sequence goes on from NW_005871097.1 coordinate 6,284,960, forward strand.
AAACCAATGGAAAAATATCCTCAGGTGAGGATTTAAAAAAAACAAAAAAACAAAAGCTTTTACAAAGTTTTTTGCCTGTGTAAACAGCTGGGACTGGTAGAAAGATGGTTTGGGTTGTGAGTCAAGGCACCTTCCGTTTTATTCCAAGTTTTGTCTCGACGATGACCTTTTACAAACACTTCAATATTCTGGGCCTCAGTTTCCCTATCTGTGAAAGGAAGGGGGTTAATGCTTGGTGAACCGGCTGCTTTGCTAAGATCATTCCCAGGTCAGAGGTCACATGAATGATGAAGGTTTCGATGGCCCCATATTGGACGGGCACTGAGGCACCGTTTTCATCAGCTCCCAGCCAACAGAGCACTTGCCACGGAAGTGCCACCCTCAGAAGGAAGCCGAGTGGGGGACTGACTTGGGTGGGGAGGGCGGGGAGGGAGAGTCCAGGGTGTGATCTCCCCTAGCAAAGTTGTAAAGCGCGCTCTCTACCTCTGCGAGCCCCTCGGGAGAGATAAGCCTAGCGAGCAGGGGTGTGTGCAGATAGATATGAAGGAGAATGTAGTACATACTCCTACATACTTCATGGAGCACCTGGCACCAGCCAGTACTTCCTGATTAGCCACAGAAACCAATAGGGGGTGGGGTGAGATTGGAGAGAGCAGACGCGGTACTAAACTATCGGCCACGGGGCCTCCCACATGAGCTGAGCAGGGTCCATGAAGGCCACGTGTCTCCTGCTTACCAGGGCCCAGGTCAGTGCGTGTGGCTCTGGGCTGGGCTCTCAGCCACAGCCACGGCCACAGCCACAGCCTGCCATGTCCTCGGGAGTGGGAGGGCCAGGCCACTCCTGGGTATGGTTTCCTGATCCCACTCCTGTGCTAAGTCCAAAGAAAGGGAAAACAATTGCACCTACGACTCCAGCCAAGTTGTAATGGAGGGATTTTCCTCTAAATTCCATTGTTATTGACCAAGCCAGTACCAGTGTTTAATGAAGCAAATACTGGAGACCCAAATGCGTTTGTGCTTCTTGTTTAAAAGGGAATTAGAATGGCCCTGGCTCAGTGGTTCTCAACCTGTGGGTCGAGACCCCTTTGGAGGTGGAACGACCCTTTCACCGGGGTCACCTAAGACCATCCTGCAGATCAGATATTTACATGACGATTCATCACAGTATCAACATTACAGTTATGAAGTAGCAACGAAAATAATTTTATGGTTGGGTCACAACATGAGGAACTGTATTTAAAGGGCCAGAAGGTTGAGAACCACTGCCCTAGCTGGTTAGGCTCAGCAAATGGAGCATTGGCCTGCGGACTGAAGGGTCCCGGGTTCAATTCCACTCAAGGGCACGTACCTCGGTTGCAGGCTTGACCTCAGGCCCTGGTCAGGGCTTGTGTGGGAGGCAACCAGTGGATGTGTCTCTCTCACATCGACGTTTCTCTCCTTCTCTCTCTCACTTTCTCTATGGAAAAATATCCTCGGGTGAGGATTAAAAAAATAATAGTGACTTAAAATGCATTCCCTCTTTCCACATGAGTTCCTGAAACAGAAAGGTGAAGTTGGGACGCCCCCCAACCCCCATTCTTTTTTTTTTTAATAATTTTTTTATTGATTTCAGAGAGGAAGGGAGAGGGAGAGAAAGATCAAAATATCAATGATGAGAGAGAATCACTGATAGGCTACCTCCTGCATGCCCTACCCTCGGTCAGCCTGCAACCAGGGTATGTGCCCTGACAGGGAATCGAACCGTGACCTTCTGGTTCCTAGGTCGATGCTCAACCATTGAGCCACACCAGCCAGGTCCCCTTCCCCTATTCTTACACAACTCCCTGTCTGCCCTTTGCAAGTACCTGCCATTTCCAGAGCTGAGAATCATTTCTTAGAGTGTTTTAAGAGTCCCCCTATTAAGATCCAAATCATAGGGCCGAGAGAGCACTTGAACTTCTATCAAACATTTACCCTGGTGGAGTAGGCTTCCTCATACCCGTTTCTGAGAGTCAGTCAGAAGCCAGGCCTTCCCGGAATAAAGCAGGAATGAGACACCTCACCGTGTTTGGAAGACGGAAGGCAAAGACTGGCGGTGGGGACTGGCCAAAGGCAAACTTCTAGTAACGGGTTGGGCCTGCTCACTACCACAGCTGGCACCTTTATTAATTCATCTTCCTCTTGGGAGTGTGTTTAAAATACCAAGCAATAAAATAGTCTGGGAGTTGGCCTGTTTAATTAAGTTGAGGTTTACATAAACTTATTTACCTACTGTCTTCATGATTCTTCCACCTCCCTCTGTCGCCTAACCAAACTGCCCGAGGACTGGCCCCCAGCTCACTTTTTTTTCCTCTCCACGGTCTCAATTCGGCTCACTCTCACTATTTCAGTTTTAAGTGTCACAACTAGGAAGCCATGCCTTCCAAATGTCTAACAATCTTTTTTTCTGCAAAGGGCCAGAGAGTAAATACTTTAGGTTTTGCGGGACATACAGTCTCCACTCCGTCTTCACAGCATGAAAATAGCCATAGACAATGTGTAAATGATGGGCCTGGCTGTGTGCCAATAAAACTTGAATGGTGAACACTGAAATTTTCATTTCATGTAATAGTCACTTGTCAAAAAATAGTCTTCTTCCTTAGATTGTTTTTTTTCTCCCAACCATTTAAAACAGGGGTTCTCGACCTTGGCTGCACATTAGAATCACCTGGGAATCTTTTTAAAATCCTGATTTCTGGGCCTCATCCTCCGGAAAATCTGTTCTTTGTAACTCAAGTTGTGGCCCCCACCCCATAACAAAGAAACAGAATTTCCGGAGGATGAGGCCCAGAAATCAGGATTTTAAAAAGATTCCCAGGTGATTCTAATGTGCAGCCAAGGTTGAGAACCACTGATTTAAAATGTAAAAACTAATCTTCTTGGGCTTTACAAAGGCAGACTGTGATCTAGATTTGGCCTGTGGGCCAGTGTGTCAACTCCTATTCTTTTTGTATTTTGAGAGTGTTGTGTTTTTTTTAGTAATTCTCACCCAAGGATATTTCTTCTATTGATTTTTATACAGTGGAAGGGAAGGAGAGAGAGAGGAAGATAGAGAGGGGAGGGGAGAGGGAGAGAGAGAGAGAGAAAGAGAGAGAGATGGATGAGAGACACACATTGATTGGTTGCCTCCCTCACGCACCTCCACTGGGGTGGGGATTGAACTTGCAACCCAGGCACGTGGGCTGACACTCCAACCACTGAGCAACACTGGCTAGTGCTGTCAAAGCCGTATTGTAACCAATACCTCTCTGCACGCTGCAGTCCTTTTATTGTCCCAAACACTCTGAGATGTGGCATTTATAATATGGACATCGCCCTGCCTTTCAGCCACCCCACAGAATAAGACATAGCTTCCTTATTCCTCTCCAGATACCAGCACTTTCCTAAGGACCCAGGCTGGAATTCTGGGGGTCATCTTAGTTCCCACTTTTCGTCCCTACACAAAACAAGCACCCTGTCTAATTGCTGACCCGCAGGCGATGTTTCCAGCAGCTGTCCCTTTCTCTTGTGCAAGAAGTTCTGTGTATCCAAAGAATTCTCAGAGAACAGACTTCCACCTAGAACTAAGGCAGTGGTTCGCAACCTTTTTCTGGCCACGCCCCACCTAACCATCTCTAACATCCCGATGCCCCCACCCTCTGTGACATAGAATCCTTATTCTTCAAAAAGTGAACTCCCAGCCACGTGGAGGAAGCCTAAACGGTCATTCACTTGGTCTACACAGCATCCAAAGAACATGGCATCCGTGAAAGAGAAAAATGAAAGAACGAAAGGACAGTGGGAGTCCTGAGGAAGACATCACTCAGACATTGTTACAAAAAAAATAACATGAAGTGATATGAAAAACTAGCAAATAAAGTTTCAAAACATATACTAGAGAACTGAAATGCATAAAGATGCCATAATATATGTATATATACTGTACATGAAGCCCCTAGAACCATAAGAAATGCCCAAAATTCACTGTGAATAACTCATTCTTGAATTGCCCCCCTTAACAATCAAATTGCCCCCCTGTGGGGCGCATGCCCCATGCTGGGAACTGCTGATCTAATGTCGCTACCATTTCCTGCACACATTGAGCCAGCCTGCCGGATCCGCCGCTAGTCTAGATGTAGTTTTCCCTCTGATGGAGTTTTCTAGATTCATCTCTATTTCCCTACACAGATACTCTGTGCAAAGCGAATGCCTGGCCTTCGGCAGGTGAAATGCATGTGCCGGGGGAGGGGATCCCTACCTCTATGCCTTTGTTCCAGATCGCCTCCTTCCCGCTCCCCCCTGCTTTCCAATCCCTGGACTCCTTTCCCTAAATCCACGGACCTATCAAAAGACTCATGGCCAAACACTTCTGCCTGGGCCGGGTGGCTCGGTTAGTTGAAGCGTTGTCCCGTACACTAAAAGGTTGTGGGTTCAATTCCCGGTCAGGGTACATACCTAGGTTGTGGGTTTGGTCCCCGGTTGGGGCGTGTCATGGGATGCAACTGATCAATGTTTCTTTCTCACATCCATGTTTCTCTCTCCCTCTCTCTCAAATGAATAAAAAACATAACCTCAGGTGAGGATTAAAAAGAGAAAAGATACCATTCACACGTACTAGGGTGGCCATCATAGGAAGATTGACAATAACTAGCATTCATGAGAATGGGGAGAAATTGGAACCTTCGGAGTGCTAGTGGGAATGTAACATGGTGCAGCTTGAAAAGCAGTCCGGCAGTCCCGTGAAGGCTAAACATCGAGTTCCCATGTGCCCCAGCAATTCCACTCCTAGGTGTACACCCAAGACAAACGAAAACATGTCCACACAAAAACCTGTACACGAATGTTCATAGCAGCGTTACTCATAATAGCCCCAACGTGGAAACAACCCAAATGGCCATCAACCCATGAATGGATAAATACAAAAGGTCACATATTTTTTAAATATATTTTTATGGATTTCAGAGAGGAAGGGAGAGGGAGAGAGAGAGAGAAGCATCCATGATGAGAGAGAATCATGGATCGGCTGCCTCCTGCACGCGCCACACTGGGGATCGAGCCCTCAACCCAGGCATGTGCCCTGACCGGAAATCAAATCATGACCTCCTGGTTCATAGGCCAACACTCAACCACTGAGCCTTGCTGGCCGGGTGAGAGGTCACATACCGTATGATTCCATGTATGTGAAATGTTCAGGATAGGCAGACTCACAGAGCTAGATAGTAGATGAGTGGTTGCCTAGGGCTGGGGTGGAATTGAAGGAATGGGGAGGAAATGGACTGTGGCTACTCTTTCTGGATGATGAAACTGTTCCAAAATGGATTGTGGTGACTGTTGCACAACCCTGTGAACACACTGAAAACCACTGAACGGAATGAATACTTTTAAATGGGTAAATTGGATTATATCTCAGTAGAGCTGTTTTTTTGTGTTGTTTTTTAAGAAAGTCTCTCCCCCAAATCAGATCATTATAATTTGATTGTTAAAAAAAAGATTATCGCCCAGCCAGTGAGGCTCAGGGGTTAAGTGGCGACCTATGAATCAGGAGGTCATGGTTCGATTCCCGGTCAGGGCACAGGCCTGGGTTGCAGGCTCAATCCCCAGTGGGGGCCTGCAAGAGGCAGCCAATCAATGATTCTGTCTCATCATTGATGTTTCTATCTCTCTCCCTCTCCCTTCCTCTCTGAAATCAATATAAATATTTTTTTAAAAAGAAAAGATTACTTTGTAGCTATGCTATCTGTTCCATGCAGTTGATACTATATACCACCTTATAATTTTTTCTGCCTATATTGTAATTTCCCAACTACATTTTAAACTCTCCTACTTTCACATATAGATGCCTGTGTTTGTTGATTTAATTCAGAAGATGATTCTGTGTAGTCAAAATAATTGAAATCAAGCTAGAGCTTGAGATAATGGGTTATGCAGTGTGGGTGTGTCAACTACAACTCACAAGCTATCATTCTTGCTGCAAAATGATGAGGTGGGAAAAATCACACCCATCTTTGGTTTCATTTGCGAGTTGACTCGTCTCACTTTTACCATCCTGCACTCCTTGGCCATTGACAAGCGGGGTTGGGGCTGTCGCCCTGACCTATTGCAGAGTGCCTGGAAATGAGGCTATTTGGGTATGCTTACGATCCACCTTCCCCATTCATAAAGCCAAAGTATATACTCTGTAATTTATGAATTCATGACCATTATGAACCTAGTATGTGCATAGCGTTGGACCCAAAGACTATTCAAGCAAATTCAATAAGTAATAGATGACCATGCTGGTGTAGCTGTTTGGCTTTCTACAAACTAAGCACGTGGTACCCTAAATTCCATTTGCTAACAATTGGGGTTTTTTTACTAAAAGTTTATATTTGGGCCTGGCTAGTGTGGCTCAGTGGTTGAGCATCGACCTATGAACCAGGAGGTCATGGTTCGATTCCTGGTTAGGGCACATGCCCAAGTTGCAGGCTCCATCCCCAGTAGGGGGCGTGCAGGAGGCAGCCGATCCATGATTCTCTCTCATCATTGATGTTTCTATCTCTCTCCCTCTCCCTTCCTCTCTGAAATCAATAAAAATATATTAAAAAAATAAAATAAAAGTTTATATTTGGCACATGGTTTCTTGAAATATATCAATTAATAAAATATTAAGGCATATATTATTGGTCTATATTCAACATATACAACATAGGTCAGCAAGCAATTAAGTATATGGAAGCAAATAGAATCTTACTCATGTTTAGCATTCTCTAGAGATCCATTCCATAAATTATATCCAAGTAAATGCTCCCAACACAAAGGTTAAGGGACCTTCACAGTATTCTAGAGTTCCAAAAGAACCTTCCACCCTAGGACCCTATTCAGAATAAAGAGGCAGCCATATTTTAAGTATTATACGTTCTGATGTCAGGGAAGTGTCTTTTCAGGGAAGGTTAGAAATCATTTGCCTCTCAGGTACCTCCATTTGAATGACCTAATTCTCAGCAAGTGAAAATGCAAAGTCAAACTGTAGGCACAGCAGGGTGCTTGAAAGACCAACCTTCCACAGATTGCCTGACAGACTCCTTTCCAAGATTCCTCAGCCCCTGGAGGGCCACCCAGGGCCTGGGCAACCTTGCCCCAACTAGCGTTCCCACCCACAGGTGTGGGGCCGTGGCTGTAGTCAGTCAAAGCTTCGCCCACTCGCTTGGAACGCTCCCTGTGTATTCCCTGTCATGGTAGCGACCAAGGATTCAGGAACTGGAACCCTAGCTCATCACACTTGCTTTGCCTCAGAGACTGTATTCGTATTCTGTGGCTGATATAACAGGTTACCACACACTGAGTGGCTTAAGACAGCACCAATGTGCTATGTTATCGTTCTGTACATCGAAAGTCTGAAATGGCTTGTACTGGGCCAAATTCAAGATGTAAGCAAGGCTGGCTCCTTCTGGGGTGTCTAGGGAAGACTGTATTTCCTTGCCTTCTCCACTATGTAGGGGCCACTGGCATTCCTTGGCTTCTGGCCCCTCCTTTCTCCTTCAAAGCTGCACATCTTCTCACCTCTCTGGACCCCCCTTGTATAGGGACCCTTGTTATTACATGGGGACCCTCAGAGTAATCAAGGAGCATCTCCCCATCTTAAGATCCTTAGCCAATCTGCAAAATCCCTGCCAGGCAACATACTCACAGGCCTCAGGGATTCAGACATGGGCACCTTCAGGGGTCTTATTCCAGCACAGAAATGCAGCAGAGTGGGCCTCCTTGAAATATTAGCATCATCACCATCATCGCCCTTAAACACCGACGATAGTCGGCCAGGCAGTGAACACTCTATAGCCGTCATTGGGTGTCGTTTTCAAACAACACTGGAGCTCAGTGTTGTTACACCCACTTCACACATGACAATACTGAGGCTCTGGGAGGCTTCATGACGCCCCAGGAGTCCCACAGCTGTGAGTCCCGTCGCCTCTTACTGCAAAGGCGATGGCTTGGGTAGGGAAGAGACGGTAACTAAGTCTTAAAGATCTACCCTTTGTATGCTCTGACTTTTACTTGGTGGACTCGTTTTCAGAATTATAAGTGAACATTTCTCCTGATTTTCAAGGGGAAACTGAGGCACGTGATGGTTATTTAGTCCATAAAGAACCCCGGGTTCCTAGGCCCAGGCCACCCCCAATGGAGACTGCGAGCCAGCCCTGGTAAACGTCCAGACTGGTTGTACTCTGTGGTAAAGGTTGGCTCGCGCATGACTGTGAGAGACCACTTAACCCTGCCTGCCCGGTTTATTTCAATTATGCCTAGAAATCCTCAGAATATGCCAGAAAAGCCCACGTCATCAGGTTGCTGGGCCAAGAGAATGTGTTTTTGTTGTTTTTAATATATTTTTATTGATTGCAGAGAGGAAGGGAGAGGGAGAGAAGACAGAAACATCAATGATGAGAGACAATCATTGAGCAGTTGCCTCCTGCTCGCCCTCCACTGAGGATCTAGCCTCCCACCCAGGCATGTGCCCTGACTAGGAATCGAACCGTGACCTCCTGGATCATAGATCGATAGTCAACCACTGAGCCACACCGGCCGGGCCACTGTCACATCTTAACCTACAAAGTGTGCTATCCAGGTCAACTATTTGCAAAGTCTAACCTTCTCCTAGTGCCCCTAAATCAGCCCACCTTCAGCCTGGCATTCCGGAGCCCCGGAGAGCCTCCGCACCCACCCAGCTGTGTTCCCAGTGGCATCTTCTCTGAATCCTTCCCGGGCCCCTTTCATCCCTGGCCACTACAGAAGCCTTAGGACAGTGGTTCTCAACCTTCTGGCCCTTTAAATACAGTTCCTCATGTTGTGACCCAACCATGAAATTATTTTCATTGCTACTTCACAACTGTCATGTTGCTACTGTTCTGAATCGTCATGTAAATATCTGATCTGCAGGATGGTCTTAGGCGACCCCTGTGAAAGGGTCCTTCGACCGCCAAAGGGGTCGCGACCCACAGGTTGAGAACTGCTGCCTTAGGAGGTGGGAGTGGAGGCTGAGTCCGAAAGCGTGAGGCCGGGAGGGGAACCTGAAAGACAGGAATCCGCAAGCTCCACTGGGGTTATCGGCTGTTTTGTTGAGGGACTCCCCCGAGTGGACCAGGCAATATTTTGCAATAAAGGGAGCCAGAGCCATAGCAACCAGACTACAAAGAGAAGCGCGCTCCTAGACTCGGCTCCAAGTCTCCCAAGAGATATTAGCATCTCGCGGCTTCCACTTCTTGTTGTGTTTGTTTCCTGTCCGTAGCCACTGGAGATCCACTGTGTTTTCTTTACAAACCATCAAACGAGGCAAATTTTGATTTAGCACAGCTGGGTGCGTGGGCCCGCGGCTGCAAGTCTTCGGTTAGCAGCAATATTAGATTGAAAAATGTTTTTCTCGGTCATTAAAAATCTCAGCCTCAGAACTTGTTTTCTTAGCTGCTGTCTACTGTCTGGTGCCTTTTTATATTAAATAATCTTTTTGTTTTTTCCCCCCAAAACGGGAAGTTGTGATTAAGTAGAGAACCCAGAAAAAGCTCCCTGTAGACACCACGCTCGCTAACTCAAAGGCCTTCTCATGGAAGTTGCAAGTGGCCAGGGCTCCCCCCCCCACCCCCGGTTACAGAAGATGAATTGGGTCACGCACCTTCTTTGTTGTAGCCATTTGAGCTTTTACAAAAGAGAAATGACGTCAGACCCAAGAGTCACAGAACTGTGACTATGCCGTGCAGGGGGCAGGGTTCTCAGGGGCCTGCGTGGGGCTCACCCCACTGGTGAGAGAGGAGCCTATGGTCCCTGATCACGTAGCAAAACACCTCCCTGCTCCACAGTTTAAACATGAACAGGCCACCAAGAGGACTGAAAATAGATGCTCAAATACTTGGCCACGAATGTTCATACAGCACTATTTTTTTTATTATTACTGATTTCAGAGAGAGGAAGGGAGAGGGAGAGAAAGAGAAACATTGATGAGAGAGAAACATCAACATTGATAGGCTGCCTCCTGCAAGCCTCCCTTCCTCCCCCCCCTCCCCCCGGGGATTCAGCCCGCAACCTGGGCATGTGCCCTCCTGGGAATCGAACCATGACTTCCTGGTTCATGGGTTGATGCTCAACCACTGAGCCACACCAGCTGGGCCCTACAGCACTATTCACAATTGCTCAAAGGCGGAAGAACCTAAATGTCCATCAACGAAGGAAAGGCTAAACCAAATGTAGTACCAATTCATGCTATGGCATGGCTAAATCTCCAAAAATTATGCTAAGGAAAAAAAGTCAGACACATACAATTCCTTACTGTATGAGGCCATTGATATGAAATTTCCAGAATAGGCAAAGCCATGGAGACAGAAAGGAGACGGGCTGATGGTTGCCAGAGGCAGGACGTAAATGGAAATTGGGAGTGCCTGCTTCATTAGGTGCAGAGTTCCTTTTGGGGTGATGAAAAAGTTCTGGAACTAGCTAGAGGTGATGGCTGTATAACACTGAGGATGCGCTAAGTACCACTGAATTGTACACTTTAAAGTGGTTGATTTTGTGTTATATGAATGTTACTGCACATTTTAAAATTTCCAAGTCAAAATAGATTGTCATGAAGTCACATCAAACCCTTTTCAATTGCCTGGCCTGTGTGGCTCAGTGGTTGAGCATCGACCCATGAACCAGGAGGTCACGGCTCAATTCCAGGTCAGGACACATGCCCAGGTTGTGGGTTCAATTCCCAGTGGCTGATGCTCTAACCACTGAGCCAAGCCAGCCAGGGCACTCACAATTTCTTTATGTTTCTTTTTCACTCAAAGGAGCACACAACGGAATCCATGGGTGGTAGACCTGTTTTACTCACTAATGCTGCCTTGAATACACATCTCGAATAGTCTAGCTCAGGCGTCCTCAAACTATGGCCCTCGGGCCACATGCGGCCCGCCGGGTGTTTTTGCCGCCCCTGCCTGTCCTGCTTAGCAGCCAACTCGTCCCGGGCCCACAGTGCGCATGTGTGGAATGTCTGAGGGACAGTGAACTGGCCTCCTGTTTAAAAACTTTGAGGACCTCTGGTCTAGCTCACCACCATGGCACCCCTGGATGGTTTCTCTCTCTCTCTCTCTCTCTCTCTCTCTCTCTCTCTCTCTCTCCTCAATCCATTTTATTGTATAGCCATAGCATACAGCCATTCTGTGCCTCACTCATGAATGTAGGCAACTGGGGGCAGTAGGAGGTCTGGGTGGGACTGGGAATGGGAGAGAGAAGGACAGGGATTCGCTTGAGCCACAATGAGCAATAACAAGCTCTGAGTCAGGCATCAGCAGCCTATGATGGGAACCATGACCCAACTCATCTTAGATAACATTTATTGAGCACTTGTTGCATTTTTTGTTTGAGTCTCAGCTCAATGTTGGGTAGCCGGGTGACCCCAGACATATCAGTTAAACTCTTCCGGCCTCCACTTCTTCATGTAGCAAGTGTGCATAACAATATCCAACTTCACCATGTCTTATATCTCCAACTTGACTGATGTAATACAAAAGCAAACAGGGGATTTTTCTATCCCTTTGGTCTATACACCATGTTACCTGCTGGGCTCCCCAAACAAGCTAAGGGAATACTTGGCAGAACAGGTGTTGGGAGGAATAAAGGGACAATGGAAGAATTGACCCTACGGCTCAGCAGAAATGGGAAACTCAGAATTATTTCTTCCCATTTTCTTCTGTGCATTCTTGGCCTTGCAATTGCAGCAAGTTTGTGAATGTCAGCGGGCAGTGTGATGTTTATGCAAGCTAGTGAAACTCAAGAGAAGCTCAGGGGCATTTGGAAATCCATTTGCCTGGCAGCCGAGGGAGGCTGTAGCTCTACAGCCTGATGCTGGCCATCTGTGAATACAGGAAGGAGCACTTGCTGGTGAATTCTGTTCGCCAGGTATTAACAAATCCTCAGAAGAAAGATGCAACGTGCTAACATGTCAGTTATGATTGTCTAAGGCAGTGGTTCTTAGAAATTTCTGGGCAGTGAGGCCCAGAAATCAGGATTTTAAAAAGATTCCCAGGTGATTCTAATGTGCAGCCAAGGTTGAGAACCACTGGTCTAAGGGTTAGCTAGCTAGCTTAATTAGGCAGATAGGAAAGGGGGGGGGGGATCCCGGGGGGGATGGAACATTTCTGGCCAGAGCAACTAAAACAGCCATAAATCAAGGACAGAGGTATCTCTGGCCTGAGCAATGAAAACAACCGTAAGGCAGATCAAAAGCAACTCCAACCTGAACAGATAAGATGGCTACTATGTGAAGGGCAGAAATAGCTCCAGGAGGGCCAGAAAGCTTTCACAGAGGATAAAAAAATGTTGCAAAATAAGGGGAAGAGAAAGAGTGGGGGCACTACATGGGCTTTGCATTTTGAAACTGATACAGTGGGGCCTTGACTTACGAGTTTAATTCGTTCCGTGACGGAGCTCATAACTCAAATTACTCGTATGTCAAATCATAAAGTGAACGAGTGAGACATGTGATGCTGGGCTGATGTTGTGGCGTTCACTGTGATGTTCGCTGCGCCAACTATCGGTGCGGTATCTGAAGCTGGCTCATAACCCGAATTGTAGCTCGCAACTCAAAGCAAAAAATCGGCCAAGAGACGGCTGGTATCTCAAAAAACTCATTATTCAGGACACTTGTAAGTCAAGGCCCCACTGTACTATGTAGCAAAGTGACCAATGAGGAAAGCACGGTGGTCCTAAATTAAGGAAGGGTCCAATTAGGAAAGGTGGGGTTCAGACAAAGAATGACAGCATATATAAACCGGAAACAAAGGGACACCAGGCAGATGTACAGATTTAGATTTTAGATTTTTCTATTTTTTTTTTCCCATTAGAGAGAGAGCGAGCAGGCTTTTCCCATTTGCAGGCCCCTCCCTAGAAGGTCCCCTTTGGGAACATCCCTACCCAGATGGAGTTTGTATTTGCTTCCAATAAACGTCCACATTTTTTATTAAAGAAATGTTAGTCCACAAATTTATTCCTCAACTTCGTCGGACTAGAACCCACGGGAAGAAAAGTCTGCGCCTTGCCCTAACCGGTTTGGCTTAGGGGATAGAGCGTCGGCCTGCGGACTGAAAGGTCCCAGGTTCGGTTCCGGCCAAGGGCATGTACCTTGGTTGCGGGCACATGCCCAGTAGGAGATGTGCAGGAGGCAGCTGATCGATGTTTCTCTGTCATCGATGTTTCTAACTCTCTATCCCTCTCTCTTCCTCTCTGTAAAAAATCAATAAAGTATATTTTTTTTAAAAAAGAAAAGTCTGCGCTCTGAACCCCACATTTCATCGTGCTGGTCATAGGCCCGCCCCCCACCCCCGGAAGGTAATTGTGGGAAGACTTCTATTAAATGCCAGACTAGATCATGTTCCTGCCTTGCCCTCTCAACAGGTCCCATGTGAGGGTTACTATGGGAAACACTCCCCACTGAGAAAGTAGCCATGTCTGTAGCCAGGAGGTTCAGTAGCAACGCTATTATGCGCAGGGACAAGGCCCTCTGGGATTGCATCCAAGCTGAAGAAAGACAGCCTGGTAGGGGGGAAAGAGCACTTTGTAAACAAAACCCAGAAGAACAGGGAATTTGTTCATTTACGCTGCTGGCAAAAGAAGCAAGGCCACGACTTAATTGGATCAGCAAAACGGACCAACTTTTAAGCTCCAATTTGCTCGGGAATAATGGGGTGTCATCTATAGAGACAGAGTTCATTTTCAAGTCCTTTTTTGGAGGCCACTCGGCATGAAAAGGTAGAATGTAATCAGGGTGCGGTTAACACAAGAAAGGCCCAGGTCACGGTAAAGAGCATCATTCGTAGAACAAATGAGTGTTTCACCGGGAGACTGATGACATGGCCCGTGCCCTTGATGAGGAATCGAACCCGAGACCCTTTGGTGTGCAGGCCGATGCTCTAACCACTGAGCCAGCATCAGCTGCCAGGGCTCTATTTCGAACTTTTGATACCAACTCTCAGTCATAAGAGAAAAAAATAGTCTATTTTTATAAAATGACTCAGATGTCTCTGGAAACATTGACAATGCTTGGAATGTTTTGTTTGAATAATTTCCTGATCTGTATGCAGCGAGGCGTTTTCATGCAATAGCGATATGAAATTCCTCACCACTGGTGAATTTACATCTTGCTTTAGACCTGCCTCGCATTTGAAGGTCATCACAGTCCCTCCCCACGTGAGCGGAATCGGGGTTAATTTCCTCCCCTGTCTGCCTCTTTACGGGGAGCTCTCTCTGCATTTCATCTCTTACCTTCCTCCTCCATTTCCTTAAGCCCTGGAACGTTTTTCATGATTTAATCGTTTCCCGCACTGGCGCCTGGACACCCAGAGCCGGCTCCAAGGCCCGCCGTGGAATGTTCCTATCTGGGATGAAGTCACCTGGACAGACATCTGTTCCAGTCCACGGTCCACCTTGCGCTGACCTACTGATCTTGCAGCAAAAAAAAAGAGCGAGGGTCCTGCAACTGCACGTAGCCTTTGACCTAGAAATTACACTTCTTGTATCTGTTCTGGAGAAATCATTATAGATATGCCCAAAGGTTTGATCCTAAGGATGTTTACCACTGCAGTTTTTACAAGAAAAAAAAAAGTTGCTCAGGCCCTAGCTGGTTTGGCTCAGTGGACAGAGCATCGGCCTGTGGACTGAAAGGTGCTGGGTTCAATTCCAGTCAAGGGCACATGCCCGGGTTGCGGGCTCGATCCCCAGTGGGGGGGCGGGTGTGCAGGAGGCAGCTGATCAATGATTCTCTCTCATCAGTGATGTTTCTCTCTCTCCCTCTCCATGCCTCTCTGAAATTAATAAAAATACATATTTTTTAAAACTTGCTCAGGGACTCCTTGGCCTCCAATAGAAGAGGAATGGTAATATAAAATATATCCATGTGATGAAACAAAACACATCTCAAACTTGAATGTATATCAGAATCCCCCAGAGGGCTTGTTAAATCAAACACAAATTGCTGTGCATCACGCTCAGAGTTTCTGATTAAGAAAATCAAGGTTGGCCCTAACCGGTTTGGCTCAGTGGATAGAGCGTCGGCCTGCGGACTGAAGGGTCCCAGGTTCGATTCCAGTCAAGGGCATGTACCTTGGTTGCGGGCACATCCCCAGTAGGGAGTGTGCAGGAGAAAGCTGATCGATGTTTCTAACTCTCTATTCCTCTCCCTTCCTCTCTGTAAAAAAATCAATAAAATATATATTTTTTTAAATTGAGGATGGGGTCTGGGAATTCACATTCTACCAGGTTCCAAGGTGATGATGCTTGCTGTTGGTCCACAGACCACACTTTGGGAATCATTGTTATACAGGAATATGCAGTGACATATTAATCTGAAAAGGCAATGACAAAAAGTACTTTAACCCGATTTCTGTAAATCAATACCAATATTTAAAAAATTGAACAGTGGTTAACTTCGAGTTATCTTTGTGTGGTCAGAATAGGGAGGGTCAACATCTTCGTCCCTACTCCTCATTTTTTAAAAAATATTTTTAAATTAATTTCAGAGAGGAAGGGAGAGGGAAGGAGAGAGAGACAGAAACATCAATGATGAGAGAATCATGGATCGGCTGCCTCCTGCACACCCCCTACTGGGGATCAAGCCTGCACCCAGGCATGTGCCCTGACCGGGAATCGAACCGTGACCTCCTGGTTCATAGGTCAATACTCAACCACCGAGCCACGCTGGCCGGGCCCTCCAATGTAATTGGAGTGAAACAGATCTTTTCAGGATGGAGCTGTGTGGCCTGTCCTGGGCCTGCTGGGTGTGGCCCTGTCAGCCTGGGTGAAGGGCTCTCCCTGCTTTACAGAGGCCTGGGAATTAGCATGTCCTGACAGCGAGTCACCCACCCCCTCCTGCAAAGTGAGTCTGGATCCTGTCCAACTCGCCATGCACAGCCCCCAAAAGACAGAGAAGTGCCCTTTCCCACCCCAGGATTGGAAATAAATGCTCCTCTTTCCATCAGTGAAGTCACGTGAGGAAAGCACCTTGCTGTGACCCAATGTAAAGGCCCTTTGAGATCCTGGAGGCTTGTTGTCTGAAACCTACATGGCACAGGGGCGCGCAGACCTCCCGCGTCAGGGTTCACCCTGGAGACACTCTGCTGATAGAGTCATGGGAGCTGTGGGTGGCAAGAAACTGACCCGCCCAGTGCACATGGGAGAGGCCCCAGGATATGGTTTATGGGGGGCGGAGCCTGGCCTTCCTGGGCGCTGCCTTCTCGGCCTCCCTCTTGGCCAAACTCGGGCTTTATCTCTGGATAATGCCCCTTGTTTGCTCAACCAGCCGGGTACCTGGGCGGGGTGTGTCTTATGGCCCTTACTTCCACCTCCCGGCCTCTAACCATAAAAGAAAGAAAGGAGGAGGAAGGGGAGGAAGCTGGATCAAACCTTTCAAAGAACAAACCCCATAATACTCCAAGAGCAAAGAAAAAAATGATCACTATATTTTAGAAGGAGGCCATTTTCCCTAAGTATCGTAGGCTGTATGCTGTATGTTTCCTGGCATTTCTTTTCTTTCTTTTTTTTTAAAATCCTCTCCTGAGGACATGTTAATTGATTTTTAGAGAGAATGAAAGGGAGAGAGAGAAGAGAGAGAGAGAGAGAAAGTAAGAGAGAGAGAGGAAGAGAGAGAGAGAGAGAGAGAGAGAGAGAGAGAGAGAAACACTGATGGGTTGCCTCCTGCAGGAGCCTCAACCGGGGATCAAATCTGCAACCTGGACATGTGCTCTGACCGGGAATTGAACCTGCCACTTTTCAGTGTACTGTCTCCAACCAACTGAGCCACACCGGCCAGGACTTCCTGGCATTTCTTGAACTTCCAGAAGAAGGTTGTAAAAAATGCTCACCAAATATCATCATGAAAGGAAGGAAACACAACTCAGGAGACGGTGGTGAATAAAAGACAGGGTGGATATAAATTCTATGTCGTTGCCATTTAAGGGACTATGAAAACTATGGTGGGAAAGGAATCCACGGCATGCAATTTCCTAAAAGATAGAGTCAAATTTATAGGACCTCTAGCAAATAATTTAAAAGATAACTAACCCAAGATTCCTTTCTTTTAAAAAAAATTGAGATATAATTCACATGCCACAAAATAGCTCTTTGAAAGTGCACAATTCAGTGGTTTTTAGCATTTTACAAAGTTGTGCAACTACCACCACTTCCTAATTCCAGGACCTTTTCATCACCCCCAAAAGGAACCCTGAACCCATGAGCATTCACTTCCCATTCCCCTCTCCCGAGCCCCTGGCAACCACTAATCTGCTTTCTGGCTCCACGGATTTGCCTGTTCTGGACATTTCATATAAGTCCACTCCTTCACTATGTAGTCTTTTGTGTCTGGCTTCTTTCACTGAGCATCATGTTTCCTAAGTTCACCCACATTGGCACATGTACCAGTACTTCATTCCTCTTTACGGCTGATAATATCCCATTGTAGGGACATACCCCATGTTCTTTATCCAGGATGAGATAAGCCAGAGGAGGTTAATGATTCATCTGCTGGGTATTTACAATTTAGTGTAAAAAATATGAAAAAAGCTATATTTAGACAACACAGCCTGGCTTGGGCCAGATCTCCAGGCACCCCCCTAGTCACCTAGTAAGCGCCCCCTTAGTCATCTCAGCTGAAAGATGGGAAAGTGTGTGACGCACACACTATCTATGAAGCTCTTTGTTTCCAAATTAAGCGAATTGCTCAGCCGCGAGGTCAACACAGCCAATTTTGAAGTGTAAAATGTCACTCAAGTATATTCAGATATTGAGATAGTCAGGGAATCGAATGCTAAATAGTCTACTAGAACCAAAGAAGATATACAGATGGCAAATGAGCACCTGAAAAGATGCTCCACGTCATATGTCATTAGGAAACACAAATTAAAACAACAATTAGATACCACTGCACACCCATTAGAATGGCCAGAATCTGGGACACCGACAACACCAAATGTTGGCAAGGATATAGAGCAGGGGTCCTCAAACTACGGCCCGCGGGCCACATGCAAATACAAATATTGTATTTGTTCCCGTTTTGTTTTTTTACTTCAAAATAAGATATGTGCAGTGTGCATAAGAATTTGTTCATAGTTTTTTTTAAACTATAGTCCGGTCTGAGGGACAGTGGACTGGCCCCCTGTTTAAAAAGTTTGAGGACCCCTGATATAGAGCAACAGAAACTCATTCGTTGCTGGTGGGGATGCAAAACAGTACAGCCAGTTGGAAGATAGTCTAGCAGTTTCTTACAAAACTAAACATACTTTTACATTAGGTTCTAGCAATTTGTGCTCCTTGTTATTACCTAAAAGTATTCAAAACTTATGTCCAACCAACTTATGTACAAAAGCCCTATACCTGTACATGAACGTTTATAGCAGCTTTGTTCATAATTTCCCCAAACTTAGAAGCAACCAGATGTCCTTCAACAGATGAGTGTATAAATTGTGATACATCCAAACAATGGGATATTATTCAACACTAAAAAGAAACAAACTATCACATCATGAAAAGACATGGAGGAACATTAAATGCCTATTACTAAGTGAAAGAAGCTAATCTGAAAAGGCTGCAAAGTGTAACATTTCAACTCTTCCCCCCACCCCCGTCTCTATGGGCATGCTTCGATATGTCTCTCTCAGATCAATGTCTCCCCCATCCCACTCTCTCTAAAAACCAATGGAAAAAATATCCTCGGGTGAGGATTAACCAAAAATAAAATAAAATAAAAAAACAGTTGTTCCATGTCATGAATCAACCTTAGTTTGGGGCACGAATTACATGCTTAATTTTGAAGAGTTGACCATTGAAGATAATTCTTAAATATTTTTGGGGGGAGGTAGAGTGTTACAGAGGCCATTGTAGTTCCATATGGGAAGCCAGGCCCCAGAATTCACAGCTTCTGGGCTTTTACAGAGAAGGTGGCATTAGTTGATTAATCAGACTTTAAACTCCTACAAACACAGCTTCCCCCCTACCCCCGCCCCTTCTTTTTAACAACTTTAACGTTTTTAAAGCAGCTTTAGGATCCAGAACAAAATTGAGAGGAAGGTACAGAGATTTCCCTCTTACTCCCTGCCCCCACACCAGCTTAGCCTCCCCCATCAACATCACTCCCCAGAGGGGCACACTGTTACCAAGCGTGAGCCTACACTCACACATCATTATCACCAAAGTCCAGACCTAGGAGACAGCTCCTGTATCATTTCATGTACTTTGCATCGCTGAGTGCTGTGTTCAGCTGCAAGTAATGGAAACCCCCTGAGCGTCTTACTAGTTCATTTTCTCACAGAACAGGCAGTTTGGAGCTAGGCATTTTCAATGTTCAGATCAAAGCGCTCCACCTTTCCAAGGCTGTGCCCACAGCGCTGCCATTCTTGGGTCTTTCCCTCACTTGCCAGGTCCCCAGCACCACTTATGCGTTCAAGGCGGGAGGAAAAGGGGAAAAAGGAAAGGCCACACTGCCGGCCAGTCTCCTTTTATCATGGGCACTGTAGAGAACGCCTGGGAAAGGCCCCTGAGCTGACTGTCATCTGAATCCAGCGGTGCCCAGCAGAGCCATGCCCGGAAACATACCTTGCCAGAGGCAGGTGTGTTGTCAGCCTGACCTTCAGCTCAGGTGCCAGGGTGTGGGTTTCATTATCTAAATCCAGCCAAGCACCAGGAACAAACACAATTATCCAGGCCCATCCATAAGTGACGATTACAAAGAAGTCACAAGAATGCACATAATCTTCTTTGTCTTGAGCTTTAGTAAAACTTCCTGGTATTTTGCTGTATAAAATAAATGCACTGTATCGGCTCTGGGTCACTGTCTCTCCATCAGAGGACAGCTGTCCCACCCGGCCCCAGCTTTTTCCTTCCATCTCTGTGTCTGTCTCTTTCTTTCATTTTCTCAATCCCCAGCCGCCCCTACTCAGGAACCCAACTGCTCTCTAGCCACGCTGGACTCAGAAAAGAGAAATATTTATAGGGCACAAAACGTTCCCAAGTTCATCTCAGACTTTGCTTAGGTCTCACCACCCAGAATCAGGTCGAGTGGCTATTCAGAGCTACAGGAGGGTCTGGGGAACAGAGCTACCACAAACAGCACTGAGGTTATGCTAGCATGGCGAAGGGGCGCATGGATCTTGCTATGCAAGACTCCTCAGCCCCTCTGTACAGGGGAGAAAACCCAGACTCAGAAGAGCAAGTGCAGTGACCAGGACGTGGTGGACACAGTTTGAATCTCATGCTTGTGCCTGTGGCCAGGAGTGCGATTTGCTTCTGCTGCTCAGAGAGACTGCATATTGAACTTTGGCTGAGGTCCCAGGACTTACAATACTGAGAAACGGACGGGGTCAACTTGAGCTGAGAGCCTGTGGAAGACAGCGAGTCTGTCTGTGGTTTCCTCTGCTTGAGGCCTGTGGGCTTCTGGTTTTCTTTTCTTTTTTAATTTGTATTTATTGACTAGAGGCCCGGTACATGAAATTCATGCATGGGGGGGGGGGGGTGTCCTCAGCCCGGCCTGCAACCTCTCCCAATCCAGGACCCTTCAGGGGATATCCACCTGGGCTCTGGCTTTCTCAGGAAGGATGTCCAGAATGACGTCCGGAAGACGTCTGGTCTATCCGGTCTAATTAGCATATTACCCTTTTATTAATATATATATAGAGAGAGAGAGAGGAAAGGAGAAGAAGGGGGGAGGAGAGAAAGTGAGAGAGTGAGAGAAACATCGATTTGTTCCACTTATTCATTGGTTGACTCTTGTATGCACCCTGACCAGAGATGGAACTCACAACCCTGACTCATGGGGCCAATGCTCTAAGCAGCTAAGCTATCTGGCAGGGCCCAATCTAATTTTCCTCACTGTAACACTCTAAAGGACTTTCTGGCCACAAGCTCAAGCTAGCAAAATGTGGGCAGGCGAGCTGTGGCCAGCTGTGGGCAGTCCCGCCCCTCAAAACCTCCGAGGACGATCGAACATTGACAAACGGTCACTGCAGACTGCTGGCCTCCAATAGGAGCTGCTGGGGGGGGGGGGCACCTCTGCCTTAGGTGCACGGCAAAGGCTTGCTTTTAGAAGGACAAACCCCCCAAGACCTCTTTTGTGAAACATTGGGGTTTCCCTTTGGTTGCTGACGCTTTTCAGGGCGGAGCCTTGGGGGAGCTATAAGGGAATGGCAGAGAGCAGCACCCATAAAACCCCCGTTCACTGGACGGTAGACAGAACGCCTTGTGCGTGGCCCTGTGCGGAAAGCTATACAACGCCTGGACATGACAAAAGGTGACTGCATGTCCTTTCAAAGTCACACTGAGCACTGTCCACTGAGCCAAGGGCATTTCATTCTCAAAGCAAGTGCATCTTCGTTTGACTTCCTATTTACCACAGATTAGGACCGGGACTCAACCAAGTTAGATGTTCACACATAGTCTGATAAATTACCAAGGATTTTCGTCCAATGGAGTTGCAAATGATTTCTTTGGTGAAAAAGAAAGGAAGGCCTGGCTGGTGTTGCTCAGTGGTTAAGCATCGACTGATGAACCAGGAGGTTACAGTTCAATTCCAAGTCAGGGTACATGCCCAGGTTGCGGATTCGATCCCCAGTGTGGGACGCGCAGGAGGCAGCCGATCAATGATTCTGTCTCATCATTGATGTTTCTCTCTCTCCCTCTCCCTTCCTCTCTGAAATCAATCAAAATATAATTATAAAAAAAGAAAAAGAAAGGAAGAAGAAAGATAACCTCAAAGGTTCCAGTTTTATTGCCTTGTGGGACATGAAACACTTTTGTATCGATCTTTGCCATCATACTTGAACATTCTCTAACATATTTCGCATTCTTTTAAACTATATATACATCAGTCTCTCCTATATGCTGGTTTCTTCATTAGCGAATGAAGTGTCTTTGGTACATGCTCACCATATGTTTGTATAGAGGTTGTGTTCCCAGCTTTTGGGAGTTTGCTTTGGCAGTGCCGTGGTAGCAATGCGACGACTGGAAAGTGCAAAGAAGAAAACCCCACTGGGAGTATATGTGCTGTTTAACTTGATCCTTGCCTTCAGCTGGTCATAAACACTGTCTAGGAGCTACTCCTCACAGCGTGTTGATATTGGATTCCAGAGCAAAAGCCAAATAAACAAAACAATGCAAAATGAGAAAGCCTTATGCAAACAAACCCATGAACGCAGAAATTACAGTTTTAGAAATGAAATGGAGCCTCGCGGTGGTGGCCTCCCAGGCAGCATCCTTCTTGCTTCTAAATTCTGACTCTACAGGTACTTGCTTGCTTTCCAAGCCCAGAGCCTACTTTCAAGGTCATGTGCATTGCATGGAATTTCTCATGCAGAGAAAAACAAGCTGCATCAAGCATATTTTACCCTAATCTCCACAGCAATCTCTTCCTCCTCCAGGGGAGAGGACACACATTATAAAGACCCAGCCCGGCTGGCGTGGCTCAGTGGTTGAGCATTGACCTATGAACCAGGAGGTCATAGTTCCATTCCCGGTCAGGGCACATGCCTGGGTTGCGGGCTCAATCCCCAGTGTGGGGCGTGCAGGAGGCAGCCGATTCTCTCTCATCGCTGATGTTTCTATCTCTCTCTCCCTCTCCCTTCCTCTGTCTAAAAATCAATAAAAACTTTTTTTTAAAAAAGACCCAGAAGCCAGTGCCTCCTCGAGTGGATACCAACCCCAAACAATCTTCACTTGTTCCATTTGATGCCTCCAGTCCACTAACAGGGATGGAGTTCTAGGTTCTAGAAACAATTGCATGGGATCTAATGACAAAGGGTTACAACTGTATTTATTCATTTTAACCATCTTGGCAGTGGAGCTGACAGAGTCTGGGGAGAGAGTAGAGTATCTGAGAAACAGACGAATTATGTCCTGCTAATTATCATGCATGTGTGTCTAAATGAGGGTTCTTGTCTGGGCACTTCTCCCGAAACTGTCTAAACAGAGATCATGGAAGATCCCATGTGCTTTGTTGGGAAATTCACGCTATAAAAATAGTAATCGCCCAAACCACATCATCACATGAGTTCCTGCAGTCCCCAACCGCATGGTCCCATGTAAGGCAGTGGCATGTGGGGAGGCTGGAGTGTCTGGACAATCGGATGGACTCCAGGAGTGATATTATCCCAGAAAAACACCTAACCCAGTGGTCGGCAAACTGCGGCTCTCGAGCCACATGCGGCTCTTTGGCCCCGTGACATGGGCCACGAAGTTTCAATCACACTGTATGTGCGCGCCCGCACGTGGTATTTTGTGGAAGAGCCACACTCAAGGGGTCAGTTTGCCGACCACTGACCTAACCCCTGAGAAGGCCGGGGTGATTGCCACCAAATGGACCACAGGAAAGAGCGCGAGGAGATTCCAGGCCGAGTTCCGGGATGCACGCTATATGCAACTGACAAATGCCTATCAGTAGTAACCCCACGGGGCAATACTGTCATTGAGGCCTGCAATCCATTTACGTCTCTGCCACGTTCTCGATCTGCCAACAACTCAACTTTCACTCGATGGAAAACACGATGAACTATAGACATAACCTCAAGACATTTTTGTCGTTGGTGCTGCTTAATAGAAAATGATATTTTTAACCTTCTGCATCCCTTTGCCATGCCACCTCCCATCAGAATAAAGTCACCAGTGCTATTAGATCTAAAGGAGACCTTCCCATTCGCCAAAAACCTCACGGCAGCCTCTCCTCCTAGCACTGCTTAGAAGATGAAGGGGGACAACCAAAGCAAACACTCCCTGTTACTAGTGAAGCCTTCTCTACTCTAATTATATTTGTACTTCAACGAATTCTTCAAGTTTCCTTTACGTTTTCTAAAGCAGCCTTAGAGCTTGGCATCTAAGTCAGCAACCTGGAACAGGAGTCCTGTGTCAGTTTCTCCCATACAACAGGCGCGCATGCCTTTCGGGCCTTTGGTTTCTCGGACCCCATGTTCTTAGGCTATCTGCTTCCACTCAGAAATGCGCCGGAGCCCTAGCCGGTTTGGCTCAGTGGATAGAGCGTCGGCCTGTGGACTCAAGGGTCCCAGGTTCAATTCCGGTCAAGGGCATGTACCTTGGTTGCTGGTACATCCCCAGTAGGAAGTGTGTAGGAGGCAGCTGATCGATGTTTCTCTCTCATCGATGTTTCTAACTCTCTATCCCTCTCCCTTCCTCTCTGTAAAAAATCAATAAAGTATATTTTAAAAAAGAAAAAGAAAAGAAAGAAATGTGCCGGATCTGTACAGATCCTCAGAGCAACGGAAGAATTCTTCCTTGCGAAACTTGCACACAGTCTAATTCGTGTCTTCTATTTTTTAAAGTGGTCAAAGGCCCCGCTGCATTCCAAGTTATGTGCTGGACCTGCTCCCACCTCCCTGAGGGAAGGGACTGCTTCTATCGTGCTGCTGCTATATCTCTAATACGGGTCGTGCGGTGCCTGGTATATAATAGCGCTCAATATGCATTTGTTCAGATAATGAAATTAACCCTTTCCCCTAAAGATGATGCATAAAGAACGAGCCACTCATCTGTTTAAAGCAGCGGTTCTCAACCTGTGGGTTGTGACCCCTATGGTGGTCGAACGACCCTTTCACAGGGGTTGCCTAAGACCATTCTGCAGATCAGATATTTACATGACTATTCATAACAGTAGCAACATGACAGTTATGAAGTAGCAACGAAAATAATTTTATGGTTGGGTCACCACATGAGGAACTGTATTTAAAGGGCCAGAAGGTTGAGAACCACTGCTCCAAAGCCTTAGACAAGGGAAAATGTGTCGCCTGCATGTACCTCCTCTGCGTCCTGTCAGGTTTAGGCACTGGTGACTTAACAGACGCCGAATAGCTTCGCCCTTGTAACAGGGCGGATTGCTCACTTAGAGCTCTCCCTGCTCCCCCCCCCCCTTTTTTTTCTTTCCTCCAGGATACTGCTTTCATGGCGAGGCCACCCAGGGACAGCCTTGATCGCGCAGGGTGTTGTGACATGAGCTTGAATTCTTGGGAGCGCTACCCCCTAGTCAGAGAAGGGCTGGGAAAAGGTCAGGGCCAAGGAAGCGCAGATGGCAGGGATCTGAATGCTTGTCGGAGCTCATCAGCTGGGCCACAGCTGCTGTCTTCGCCTCCACCCCCTCCCCCTCCTCTTCTGACAAAGCCTCTGTGTCCCAAGGCCCCTTTCAAAGGTGCCACAGAACACAAGCAGTGATCGGAAGGGACTAGCCCACACGTCTTCCTTCTCTCAGGTGGGCAGGCAGGGCTGGAATTCCGCCGCCAGCACCACCCCGGCCCATTCTCCCACCTCGGACCAGCAGTGGGAGTGGTTCTGAGTTCATGTTGCTTTTATGGAGTTCAAGGGCTGTTCCAAGAGAGATTATGATTCAGCTGTTTCTTACTGACCCGCTCCCCAGATCAAATCTTTTGGTGGAAATAAATCAATTTTATGGGGTCACAAGATATTCTGGTTAATAAACTAACTCCGCGCCAATCTGTCGGATGAACAACTGGTGATGGTTTACAGAAGCCGCAAAAGGAGAAACCGAAGTCAGAATCCTGTGTGCCTTGCTCAAAGTTAGTGCTACTAATGGGAAGAATAAACCAATCAAGTATTTGGAGAAAATTAACTTTGTAACTTTAGAGAAATTCCTCCTGCTAAGGCAGTTGAGGTTAATGGGCAAGTATATGTATGATGACAGTAACAGGGAACCGATGGCCATGGTGGCTGACGTGAAAAGAAATATTCAAAAGAAAAGTAAGCTTAGAATATCTGACAGAAAAGAAGAACCGTGCATGCCCAGAAAGTATGTGTGCATTTTATTTATTTATTTTAAAATATATTTTTATTGATTTCAGAGAGGAAGGGAGAAAGAGAGAGAGAGAGAGAGAGAGAGAGAGAGAGAGAGAAACATCCTGCACGTCCCACACTGGGGATCAAGCCCGCCAACGGGGCATGTGCCCTGACCAGGAATCGAACCATGACCTCCCGGTTCATAGATCAATGCTCAACCACTGAGCCACACCGGCCGGGCCATGCATTTTACATGTTACAAAGATACAGTCTGCATCTAAAACAATTTCTGGGCTATGCATGGAATTCCTCCAAAAAAAAAAATCTAACTTGTAGCTATAACATATACAAACCAAAGGGCTAAAGAACCTCCCCATAAGCCCTTCTTACCATCATGAGTACTAGAATCAAAGCACATAGTTGCCGTGAAATGAGCCGGTCAGAATATATTCCTTTGAGAAAATGACTACTTATGTTTCCAAACTCTTGCTGTGAGTATGGCCAGGCTTTGGAGCCAAAATAAATAAATGCAAGATGAGGGTCCACTAAAGGAATTCAAACAAATAGGAAACTTAGCTACTTGAAATTGACACAGGAAGCCCGTGGTTTCACATTCACAAACTAAACAGCCCTAGGAAATGAGAATGTATGAGAGGCCCAAGCCAGCATGAAAAACATTTCAGAGCGCTTGGGACGGTTCCCAGCACGCAGCTTCGGTTTCCTTTAGGGCTGCCATCAGGAATGCAGGAAATCTGGAACTGTCTTCTGCATCTAATTTTTAACATTACAATATAGGAGACTGTTGCCTTTGGCTGGGCTCACATGGCTTTAGGACAGAGGTCAGCTAACCACGGCCCGTGACACAAATCCTGCCTGCGGCCTGCTTTTCTACAGCCTGAGATCTGAGACTTACACGTGGTAATGGTGAAAAGAAAAAGGGAAATATTTTGTGACCCGTAAAAATGAACTGAAATTCTAATTTCGTGTTCCTAGTTGGAACACGGCCACACCCGACTTCACATATTGTCCGTGGCTGCCTTTTGTTTTTTTTGTTTTTTAATATATTTTTATTGATTTCAGAGAGGAAGAGAGAGAGAGAGAGAGAGAGAGAGAGAGAGAGAGAGAGAAACATCAATGATGAGGGAGAATCATGGATCAGCTGCCTTCTACACGCCCCACACTGGGGTCGAGCCCGAAACCCGGGCATGTGCCCTGACCGGGAATGGAACCGTGACCTCCTGGTTCATAGGTCGACACTCAATCACTGAGCCACACCAGCCGGGCTGTGGCTGCTTTTGAGCTACAAGGGCAGAGTTGAGTCCCTTCCACAGAGACCGTATGGCCCGCAAAGCCGAAAATGCTTATGATCTAGCCGTTTACAGGAAACGTTTGCCAACTCTGGCCACTATGCAAACACCAGCTTACTCTGAAAGTAAAGTACCAAAAAAAAATCACTATGGAGAAAAAAAAGAAAGGGAAATGCCCTGTTCATGAGCTGATTTTCCTGAGCTGCACTTGAACCCATGTTCATGACACCCTGGCCAGCTCAGATGAATGAGGCCTACCCTCCCCCCAAACTTTGTCATTCTTTCTGCCACGTGATCTGTGGAAAGCTCAGGTGTGGTTTGAAATTCAATGCAAAAGTTGGCAGTGGTTCTTATTTTAGCTGGTTCAGGTTACCTAGGTTACACAAGGCATACATTGCTGAAATGGCTGTGTAAATGCAAAACAAATGTACACAGAGAGGGAGCAATCCGTTCTCAGAAGAACGAGGAATGTTCTGTCCGATGGGGCTCCCCTTTGGGAATGAGCTCCCTGGTGTTAAGTGGAGGGAAGAAAATGGAGGGATTTCTGTGGATCCCAGCGGGATCTCCCATCAGCCAACAGAGTAGGGACTTTTATTGATTGTGAGCTTTGGCAAAATGTCGGGTTCCCCTTTTGTACTGGTATTGTGAAGGTCGACGGGCATTTGGGGAATTAACTGCCTTGTAACTGCGCAGTGGTGAGAGAATAACTCTTAGCATTATCCCCAGGATATGTTCTGTGACTCTTCTGCACACTCCCCCCACCACTCCGCCCCAAATTCTGATGAAAAATGAGCATCAAGTCATCAGAAATGCCAGGAGTTGATCCACCAGCTACTGAACTTTGCTGTTCTGGGGGGGTGGGGGCGGGGGGGCTCATGAGCCAGTACCATCAGACTCTTCTGGGAGCTGGTGAGACATGCAGACGCTCAGCCCGCCCCTCCCACACCTGCTGAGTCAGAACCCGCATTTGAGCAGAATTCCCAGATCATAGGAATGCACTTTCATTGTCCAGAGGCACGAACCACAGATATTGCACAAGACTGAGGGTCTTGGAGATCCAGTTTCAGGTTCAACTGGTGCTAATTCACCGGTGACCTTGGGCAAATTCCTCACCATCTTTTTCTTTTCTTTTTTAAATATATATATATATATATATATATATATTACTATTATTATCGAAGTCAGAGGGAGAGAGAGAGAGAGAAACATCAATGATGAGAGAGAATCATTGGTCGACTGCCTCCTGCATGCCCCCCCCGGGGACCAAGCCTGCAACCTAAGCATGTACCCTTGACCCGAATCAAACCTGGGGCCCTTCAGTCCACTGAGCTGGTTTGGCTCAGTGGATAGAGCGTCAGCCTGCAGACTGAAGGGTCCCGGGTTCAATTCCGGTCAAGGGCACATGCCCAGGTTGCGGGCTTGATCCCCAGTAGGGGACGTGCAGGAGGCAACCAATCCATGATTCTCTCTCATCATTGATGTTTCTCTCTCTCCCTCTCCCTCCCTCTCTGAAATCAATGAAAATATATTTAAAAAATAAAATAAAGTGGGGTTAAAATCCCTCCCCCGACTTTCTGAACAAAACTCTCACTGTCACAGGAGATAATGAACATGAACCTGCTTGAAAGAGTATTAAGCTGATCCGGCTCTGAGACCTGGTAATGGCCATGGCTGATGTCTACTGAGCCTTAACCATGCATCTGCTCTGTGCCGACCTCTGGAGCTTGCAGTCCAGGCCCACAGAAACTGTCTGCCCTCATCCATGCAGAAACCGAACCATAGAGATGAGAGCCTCGCCCGAAGAGACACATCTGCTTAGTCCCGGAAGTGGAACTGGAGCCCCGAAGCTATGCTCTTAGCCCTGCACTGCTGCCTCTAAAATACAATAGTGAAAGTGGGACCGGATGGCATTGTGATCACGTGACCGTCTAAACCACTGAGCACCGTGAGAACCAAAGCATGACAGCTTTTAAACTCTTTTTTTTTTTTAACATACAAAAAGGGAAGAACAACTAAAAAGGGGAAGTTCCCTGGAGATTAATGGCTCGGTGTCCCAGAGCACCCAAGCCAACTTAAATGTATTATCAAAAACGGGGGCCAATGGTTTCCCTCCGTGATGCTGCCTCTCGTAGGTGAAGGTGAAGCCAATGGCCAGGACCCACGAAACTGCCCTGGGATTGGCCAGGTTCTTGTCTATGGAGACTCACTGTATCTCTTTCTTCCTAAAATCAGTAGGTGGAGTCACAAGGAAGGTCAAGTGGGAAGAGTAGACACTTACAGAGCTGACCTTAAGTTTACAATTTATTGCTCAAATGTTAGAGGCAGAAAGATGTTTTGTACATTCCGATCCCTTAGGCAGCAGAAATGTAAAGCTTCCAAATAGTTCTAAAGCAATGTGCTCTAATTGGATTCCTCCTGAAACACCCCCCCATCTTCTTGGCTTTGAGCTCATGTTTACTTTGTGTGGGAAAATGTTCTAAGAGCTTTTCAGATATTAACTCAAATAGGAACTCCGTCCATAACCCTTTTGGTCAGGGGGTAGGATGCTTTGTGATTACGATGTAGAGGAACTGGATTCTTATTTCACTGAGGAGGCACAGAGAGGTTGGCACTCCTATGACTACCCGGACAGCTTTGGGTAGAACTGGATTTCAAACTGAAGCAGTGAGTCCCACACGCTGTGCTTTAAGGACTACCCAGGAGAGCCTGCAAGTAAACCTACCTCTCAGGGATCTCTTTTCCTTCAAGAAAAATAGATTATAGATTTATAGATAGATAGATAGATAGATAGATAGATATTTTATAATTTTTTATTGATTTCAGAGAGGAAGGGAGAAGGAGAGAAAGCTAGAAACATCAATGATGAGAGAGAATCATGGATCGGCTGCCTCCTGCACGCCCCCTACTGGGCACTGAGCCCCCAACCCGGGCATGTGCCCTGACCAGGAATCGAACCCTGACCTCCTGGTTCATAGGTCGATGCTCTACCACTGAGCCACACCAGCCAGGCAAAAATACATATTTAAAGTAGAATCCAGAGGCTGCATTGGTAAAATGCTGGTCTTTCTTTCTTTCTTTCAGGCATTTTCATAGCTTCAGAGAGTCCAAGTGATTAAAGAGCATGTGGACTAAATCATCACACCCACATTTTAGTCTTATTCTACAGCAGTGTGTGTGTGGGGGGGGAGGGAGGCGGGGGGGCAGATTTTGTTCCCGGGGGGATGTTTGGCAGACAAAATGTCTGGAGACAATTTGGGGGTGGTTCCTACCAGCATGTAGTGGGAAGAGGCCAAGGCTGCTGCTGAACATCCAAGTGCACGGGGCAGCCCCTCCACAGAACCATCTGGAAACCCTGTCCCCTGGGAATGAGGGGGAACAGCATCTGCTGAGGACTCGCTAAGAATACACACAAGGCCCTAACTGGTTTGGCTCAGTGGATAGAGCGTCGGCCTGCGGACTGAAGGGTGCCGGGTTCGATTCTGGCCAGGGGCATGTACCTTGGTTGTGGGCACATCCCCAGTAGGGGGTGTGCAGGAGGCAGCTGATCGATGTTTCTCTCTCATCCATGTTTCTAACTCCCTATCCCTCCCCCTTCCTCTCTGTAAAAAAATCAATAAAATATATATATTTTTAAAAAGAATACACACAAGGATCGCAGACTAGGGGAGAGGGTGCGAGATGTTCGATATGACAGACAGTGGACAAACAGTTACCAAACCCTGAGGAACGTGCTGGAATGAAAATTGTACAGGGCGCTTAAAGGTACACGGGAGGGACAGGCGCCAGCAGCCTTCACAGTGGCGCCAGGGCTGAGTCCCAGAGACTAGCAAGTTCCCTAGCAGATAAGAGACTGGGCGACAGAGAACGAGCAGCGAGGGGCTTGGGTTTTGTTTTATTTTAGCTCCGGTATGCCTCATGACCTCTAAGGCCTCAACCTCTAAGACAGTCCCTTTCTCACCCGTAAGGGGAACCCATGGAAACTTCTGGAAAACCCAATTGCAAGCTGAACTGGAACTGTGAACTTGTCAGTTGCAGGAAAGCTCTATGCAGGGTAGAAAGACATAGCAGAATGTGATAAAAAAAAAAAATAAGTAAACTGCCCTAGCTGTTGTTGCTCAGTGGTTAGAGTGTTGACCTGTGGACTGAGGGTCACAGGTTCAATTCTGGTCAAGGGCACGTATCTCAGCTGCAGGCTCTGATCCCAGGCCGGGTCAGAGACAACCAGTGTATATCTCTCTTTCGCATCCATGTGTCTCTCTCTCTGTCTCTCGCCCTCCCTTCCATTCTCTCTAAAAAAAAAAAAAAAAACAATAGAAAAAATCTCCTCGGTAAGGATTAACAACAACAAAAATAAGTGAACTGTTAGACAGGCCCGATCCTAGATGAGGATGGAGTATTCTCATTGCATAAAGTGGCAGGTGGTGTCAAAGCTCTGATTTATGTGGGACCGTTAAAAGCTTTCAGGGAGCATCGAGGTACAGAGCTAAATGGTAATGACGGGAGAAGCATTGCCATTCTCCCAGTCAGCTCTTGGCGCACGGGGATGAAAAGGTTATTAAACCCTCTGATGCTAACCCTTCGCCATTATTCAATTTGGTTTCCACCCTCCGAAGGGAAGAGTTAAGCCAACGGGATTTAGAGGCTAAGCCGCAAATGGAACGTGGGCAGGCACGTGGCTAACCCGCCTGGGGGTCGCCAGGATGACCTGCTAAGGCTGTCGCTGCAAGAACAGTGGTGTTTTCAGCAAAAGTTTACATCTTCAGGCAGGGGCCTCGGGGTTCCAGGTTTTCTCTGAAGCCTCACTTTTTGCAAAAACGGAGGTGAGGTCATGTGCCACATGGGTCTCCCTCAAACCAAGGGGATCTCTGAAACCTTCCTTCCCAAAGTTTAATTTCCAAGCTGGAACAGTGCAGGAGTGTGTATCTTTGGAGAAAGGGAGAGCTCATTTGGATCAAATTGAATTTGTCATTTTCATGAAACCTCGTGTTCCCTAGGTTTAGTGTGATATCTACACTAATAAAAGAGAAAGGTGCAAATTGAGCATACCTTCACAATGCCCACCAGCTAATCAGGAGTGAGTATGCAAATTAACCCAACAAAGATTGCGGGTTAATTTGCATACGCAGGCGCCTAGCAGCTGGGGACGGGGTGGGAGGCCATGGTGATGCCGCAGGCATTCCACACTGCTCCAGCTGCTCCGGGCCTCTGGGCAGTGTGGGAAGGCGGAAAGGTGGCTCCAGGCTGGAGTGAAGGCAGTGCCAGCAGCAGGAGAAGGAAGGCCCATTCTTGCACAAATCTTTGTGCATCGGGCCTCTAGTATATATATATATATATTGCTTTCAGAGAGGAAGGTAGAGGGAGAGAGAGAGAGAAACATCAATGATGAGAGAGAAGCATTGATTGGTTGCCTCCTGCATGCCCCACACTGGGGATCGAGCCCGCAACCCAGGCATGTGCCCTGACCGGGAATTTAACCAATGACTTCCTTGTTCATAGGTCAACGCTCAACCACTGAGCCACTCCAGCCGGCTTAGTGTGATTTTGAGGGTTGGGATGGAGGGATTTGGTGAAGAGGCTGGGAGAGGGAAGGCATCACCACCCATACCTCACCTTGTCCCCACTGCTGGGAATCTGGGTCAATGTCATTTATTTCCAGTTGGCACAGACACAGTGGCTTGGGCGGGTAGATTGCTGATGAATCGGTTTCATAGCTAAGCAGCATTTCTGCACGGAAAACAGTTTCTTCTTGTGGGCAAGGAATGCAGCAAAACCATATACTTGAGTCCTAGCCAGTTTGGCTCAGTGGATAGAGTATTGGCCTGTGGACTGAAAGGTCCTGGGTTTGATTCCGGTCAAGGGCATGTGCCCGGGTTGCAGCTCAATCCCCAGGAGGGAGTGTGCAGGAGGCAGCCAATCAATGACTCTGATGTTTTTTTTTATCTCTCTCGCCCTTTCTGAAATCAATAAAAATACTTTTTTAAAAAAGAAGAAAAAAGAAAACAACAAAAACCATGCGCTGGAAAGCCCCTCTGCCTTCTCCTGGGGTTAGTTCTGCATCTCAGAGAAAACACGATGGGCTCCTGCAACCCATGAGGCCCCTGTATCCTGAAAACAGTGTCGCAAAGACAACAGGAACTGGTCCAGAACATTATGTAAACTCAGATTTACAGCCTGTCTACCGTTCATCTTAGGCAGAGCTTGCTTCCAAGTATGAGGGAAAGGCTTTGAAATGAGACCCTTTTCCTCCCAGAGATCTTCGCAAGCTCTTGGGTTTGCTGGAAGTGAGGCAACGAGAAGACCAACCAAGTAAACACGCCGGGAGTCCTCTCAAGTGCTGCCAGCGAGCCGCTCTCCCGGGCTGGGGAAGACGGTCATGCCCACAGAGTGACCTGGGCTCCCCCGGCAGCCAGTCTCCCGGGCCCAGGCCTCCTTTCATGTCTAAATGAAATAGCTCAGCCCTAGCCGGTTTGGCTCAGTGGATAGAGCGCCGGCCTGTGGACTGAAGGGTTCCAGGTTCGATTCTGGTCAAGGGCACATGCCTGGGTCGTGGGCTCGATCCTCAGTAGGGGGTGTGCAGGAGGCAGCCGATCTATGACTCCCTCTCATCATTGATGTTTCTCTCTCTCTCCCTCTCCCTCTCCCTTCCTCTCTGAAATTAATAACAATATATATTAAGAAAATAAATGAAATTGCTCAGGGCTCAAACACACCCTATAGGAAGGCTTGCACCCATCCCAACAGTTCTGAGAACTCCCAGTGGGTGATCTTCCTCCTCCGGGGGGCTGTCCCTCTCCTGGCGCCCCACTGCAGCCCAGGCTCAGGCCCCAGAGGTCTTCCTCATTTGGGGTCATTTTTAAGCTCCTTGAAACCTTGGACATGGCCGGCCACCCTTCCCTTCTCGCAAGACCATTACCCTAACTCCTCATTTTTTCCGAGTCCCAGGCTTCCCAAATGCTTGAGTTTGGAACCATGAAGGAAAGGAGGGATACGATGTAAAGCTGCATTACCCAGGCAAGCTGCTTCTTTGTCTCACCCCCTGCACATCACACCATGCGCAGCGCACCATTTCCTCTATCTCAGTGGTCGGCAAACTGCGGCTCGCGAGCCACATGCAGCTCTTTGGCCCCTTGAGTGTGGCTCTTCCTAAGCTTTAGGAGTACCCTAATTAAGTTAATAACAATGTACCTACCTATATAGTTTAAGTTTAAAAAATTTGGCTCTCAAAAGAAATTTCAATCGTTGATATTTGGCTCTGTTGACCAATGCGTTTGCCAACCACTGCTCTATCTGGTGCTGCACCTCCAGCCACGTGAAGTCTGCACCGAAATTCTGAAACGCCAGGTTTTCTGAAGGGACCTCTTTTGTTGCCTGATCCTGACCACATCCTTAGAGAAAGGAAAGACCACCCCGAAAATCCCTCTACCACTTTGCACATGAACCCCCAGCGATCAGCAATTAGACACTTACACAAAGAAATGCAAGGTTTTCCCAGTGATCGGTCCAACCCAACAGAATGTGAGTTTCCAAAGGATGGGGATTTCAGTCTGATCTGTTTACATTTTTTTGTGTTTTTTTTTTTTCATCCTCACTCGAGGATATTTTTCCATTGACTTTTAGAGAGAGTGGGAGGGGGAGAGACACAGAGAGAGAAACATCGGTGTGAGAGAGACACATCAATTGGTTGCCTCCTGCATGCGCCCTGACCAAGGCCCGGGCTGGGGAGGAGCCTGCAACTGAGGTACGTGCCCTTGACCGGAATCGAACCTGGGACCCTTCAGTCTGCAGGCTGATGCTCTATCCACTGAGCCAAACCGGCTAGGGCAAGTTTTTTGTTTTGTTTTTTTTAATTTTTATTTATTGATTTGAGAGAGAGAGAGAGAGAGAGAGAGGAGGAGGTAGTGGGAGAGAAACACCAATTTGTTGTTCCACTTCTTTATGCATTCATTGGTTGATTCTTACATGTGCCCTGACTGGGGATCAAACCTGCAACCTTGGCGCATCAAGATGACACTACAACCAACTGAGCTACCTGGCCAGGGCTGATCTGCTTAAGTTTGTGTCCCCAGCACCTTGAAACATGACTGGCATATAGCTGCACTAAAAAATACATTGAGCAACTGACTGACTGACTGACTGAATAAATGGATGAAGAGTAGATTTATAATTCATTTGTTTGAGAATAACTGAGCTACAGGTCTGGACCAGGAACTGACATGTGGACTTTACAGAAATGAAACAGACCTGACCCTGGCCCTGGCCCCCAGGAGCTCTAGTTGAACAGGGAACACACACACACACACACACACACACACACACACACACACAAACTGCTTCAGCCAAGGAGAGACCTTGGAGGTGGCATGACAGGAGCCTGGACAAACGCTGGCAGATTGGGTAGAACCGCTGGGGAAGGGGACTCTTAGGTCAGAGCAGGGATCCATGGAGCCAATGGAACCCCTCTTACCACAAAGGGATTTTCTTCAGGTTCTATAAACAACACTAATCACCCCTGGAAAGCTATGTCTTCTTAGTCGTTTGAGTTTGTACAAATGCTATAGCCTTCGGAAGGTTCAGTGGATATTTAATGGCTTTCGATATTTTAACTATTGCTTCCTACATGAGAGCTTCAAAAATAAGTGGTACTTGAGTCCACCAAACACCTTTCCCCAAAGCAAAAGGCCAACAGACACGTTCATAAGAAAGTGGAAACGTCTTTACCAAGAGGAATCTTCTGCCCAAGGAGTAGTAGCTTCTATAAAATCATAACCTTCTCCCTTTTCTTGGAGAGAGGAAATTGCTCTGGTTCATCTGGTAAGAAAGTGGATATTCCCCCTTAGTGACTGACTGAGCTAACTTTATTTTTTTTTTAATTCTCACCCAAGAATTTTTTTCTAAAATATATTTTTATTGATTTCAGAGAGGAAGGGAGAGGGAGAGAGAGAGAGAGAAACATCAACAATGAAAGAATCATTGGTTGGCTGCCTCCTGCACGCCCCACATTGGGGATGGAGCCCGCAACCCGGGCATGTGCCCCGACCAGGAATCCAGCCATGACCTCCTGGTTCATAGATCGATGTTCAACCACTGAGTCACACTGGCTGGGCTGATTTTTTCTTTTTACACAATTCAGCCCATTTTGTATGTATTGCTTCTTATCCTTTTCTTTCCTCAGTCAGTAATGCCGCTGGGTGTTGTTGGAGGAGTCTGATAACATGTGAAGAAAGGGAGGAGGTGGTTTACCAGGGAGAAGAGCAGACGTTGGTAAATGGAGTTCAGGGGTGACCGTTGCCTGGCATCTCAGAGTCCCCCGGGAGAGCCCAAGCTCAGGGCACACCAATGAATGGATTTGTGTCAGAGACGTTTCAGCCACAAACACTCACCGACCACGCCCAGGCTCTCCTCCACTGGCCTCCTGAACTGGGCTGCTTTGGGTCAAGGTCAGATCACTGCGGGGCCCTTCTCCCCTGAAAGCCAAGTATAATTCACAGTTAGACCTTCCCAGATCACAAGAGGTGTGCTCAGAAGAATGGACCGAGACACATTTGACATATGAATAAGCTTCCAGATTTTCCACAAGGACACGTGCAGACATTTTCTAGTGTGGAGATGTCAGGAAGTATATTTTTAAAGAGCCATGACTCATTCTGACTTGGTTCCCCATCTTACCATTTAGAATTAATGGAAAGTATGGGGTGTCAACCAAATCTACTCAAACACAGCCATGCAGAAGCAAATCCTTTTTCTATTCAATACCAGAATATGGTTCATCAAAATGTATGCCATGTTATGGATGCTTAGGTCACTAAGAGCTGCAAAGGGCTCCAATGTCCACCTCCCTTCCCCTCCGCCTCTCTTTTTTTCCAGTTGGTTATTTATTTATTTTTTTCAAGTATATTTTATTGATTTTTACAGAGAGGAAGGGAGAGTGATAGAGAGTTAGAAACATTGATGAGAGAGAAACATCGATCAGCTGCCTCCTGCACACCCTTTACTGGGAATGTGCCCACAACCATGGTACATGCCCTTGACCAGAATCGAACCTGGGACCCTTCAGTCCGCAGGCCAATGCTCTATCCACTGAGCCAAACCAGTCAGGGCAGTTGGTTATTTATTAAGTGTTGTCTCATTGAGTGTGGATTTGGAGACATTTTTCCTGTAGGGTTTTGTGTTTTTTTTTCCCCTATAAAATGCAGCAATTGCAAGGGAAATAATGGAATATACAGGAGTGGGCAAAAGTAGGTCTACAATTGTGAGGTACACGAAACAGTTTATTCTTGTACTATTATTGATTTGTTAATTATTGTATTATTTATTTGCATTATTTGTATTATTATTATTATTATTTTGTATCCTTACTTATGACTTATCTTTTAGGTGATGATGGCTGGTAATTTCACCTACTTTTGCCCACCCTTGTATAATAATTATGAGAAAATATTTTATCAGAGGATGACTTTGTTGGGAAGCAGTGGGGATGGAACAGAGCTGCAAGAACATGGAAATGGGTCGTTAGTACATTTTTTTAAATAATGAAGGGAGTCAGCACAGTTGAATGTCCACCATTTTCCAGGCAATGTTCTAAGATTTAACCCATTTAAACCCTACAATGTTATAAGGTATATCTCATTAATATACCCAATTTAAAGACTGTAAAACTGAGGCACAGAAAAATTAAGTAACTTAGGCATAGTCACAAGTAGAAAGAGACAGAGCTGGCACCAAGACCAAGTATTCCAGTTCTATGCCTAACCCTATGCTATACTTGCTGGGCTCTAAAATATCTTAAAAGAGTCTCTGTTTGCCCTATT
Organism: Myotis lucifugus; assembly: GCF_000147115.1. Lineage (NCBI taxonomy): Eukaryota > Metazoa > Chordata > Mammalia > Chiroptera > Vespertilionidae > Myotis > Myotis lucifugus. Next base: position 6,322,845 of record NW_005871097.1, read on the forward strand.
CCACCAGCAAATACTCAGGAAATGTTTATTAAGCATTTATTTTGTGCTAAGCATTGTAACTGGACTGTGGGGACACAATGGTCGCTATAATGAGACACCTGCCCTCAAGCAGTGCATTCCAATGGGGGAGACAGGTAGGTGTTTCTAAAACGCAATTATAGCCTGGCTGGCATGGCTCAGTGATTGAGTGTAGACCTATGAACCAAGAGGTCACGGTTCGATTCCCTGATCAGGGCACATGCCTGGGTTGTGGTCTCGATCCCCAGTGTGGAGCATGCAGGAGGCAGCCGATCCCTGATTCTCTCTCATCATTGATGTTTCTATCTCTCTCTCCCTCTCCCTTCCTCTCTGAAATCAATACAAATATATTTTTTAAAAGAATACAAATATGTTCTATTTCTCACCATCACCAAATACCTCCCTTCATCTTCTTTCCCTACAAAAGTGAGCGCTTCTGCTTTCGGTATCCAACTTGGCTCCTCCTGATGTAGGTTACACCCCAAATTGCTGCCTGATGCCAAATTGTCAATTGCCATTTATGATGTCTCCTTGCAACACGCCATGTAATTAATTACATAAACTCATCACAGGGAATGTTTGGCTGATCACTGCCCTGGAGGGCCCGTCTCCTAGGATACGACTCAGACCCACTTGTAGTAAATACAGCGGCTCTGCCCTCCCCTGTAGACTGTTTGAACTAAGGAAAGTTTGGGAAAAGGGTGTGATTGGCACGATTTCCTTAAAGACATCACAACTGAGCGATTGCTGAAAGTGGTCCAGAGCCAGCAGATGGAGCAGATAAGGAGGCCCCAGGAGCTTTTTGGCCAGTTGTGACTCCATCCTGAATGGAAAACCTGTTTACTCTTATCTTAGGACAAAATCCAGATCCTCCTTGTGCTGCTTATACTGGAAAGGGCAGGGCAGGGCTGAGGTTTGTGGAGAACACAGTTCTTTTTCCTTGAGCCCATGAAGCCTGATCTCGATTGGAACCAAAACATGATGAAAAGGCTTAGCAGCCGATTGCACAAGAATTCCGTGTTCGCTCAAGTTCATCTCTGGAGACTGTGTTCTGCTCTTGATTTTACCAGGCCCTTCCAACCACAGGGGGCATTCACAGCTTGGATCTACTGGAATCCATAAGCACTGAAACCTCCCCACTTTTTCTTGAATAGCACAAGGAATGGTTATCGTTGTAATTAGCTAGTTATTAATATTAGTGAAGGAAAGAAAGCAAATGGAGAAGCCACAGCTTCCCACAGCGTTGCTGCTCCCAGGGATTAACACCCTCCCTTCCCCCATCCTGATGGTTGGGGAGAGAAGGGGGAGATAGGCGCATGCGCAGTAGAAGTCAGGGTGGTGCAGGGGAGGTGCCCGCCTGTCAGTCTAGCCTGGGGAACAATGGATTGGTTAGGGGCTGGACCCCATTAGAAAAGCGCAAAGTCTAGGAAGGTTAAAATCCCCAAAGAGTTCCCTTTCTCTCACTCTTGTGCTTGTTTGCTTTTGTTTTCTCCTTGCTCTCTCTCTCTCTTTTTTTTTAAATTTTGTTTTATTGCTTAAAGTATTATAAAGAGTGGTACATATGTCTCCTTATTTTTCCCCTTGACCTTCCCCGGGCCTTCCTTAACCCCCAGTGTCTTGTGTCCATTGGTTATGCTTATATGCATGCATACAAGTCCTTCGGTTGATTTCTTACCCCCCCCACCAACCCTCCCCAGCCTTCCCGCTGTAGTTTGACAGTCTGTTCGATGCTGCTCCGCCTCTGTATCTATTTTTGTTCATCAGTTTATAATGGTCTTTATTATCCATAAATGATGCAAATCAAAACAACGAGGTACCATCTCACACCTGTCAGAATGGCTATCATCCATAAATCAACAAACAACAAGTGCTGGCGAGGATGCGGAGAAAAAGGAACACTCCTGCACTGCTGGTGGGAATGCAGACTGGTGCAGCCACTGTGGAGAACAGTATGGAGTTTCCTCAAAAAGTTAAAAATGGAACTCCCATTTGACCCAGTGATCCCACTTCTAGGACTATATCCCAAGAAGCCAGAAACACCAATCAGAAAGGATATATGCACCCCTATGTTCATAGCAGCACAATCCACCAGAGCTAAGATCTCCTTGCTCTCTCTCTTGCTCTGTGACCCGCACTCACCCACATGCTCCTCTGTTCTGTCTCCATAGCCTGTGGCCTTAAGCAGCCACATGGCCCCTGGCCTTGGGGACCCCCACACGATGGACTGCAGCCGGGAACACAAGCTAAGCTAAGCTAGCCAGAGGCAGGACTGGACCGTGCTCTGATGTGGAACAGAAATTCTGAGCAGCGGCCTTCATTTTGACCCTGCTGAAGACGAGACTGGACTTCTTCCGTGGCGAGATGGGCAGACATGGGATCTTGGAGGGGAACACCCTGAATTTTACATTATCAATAAAGCTTTCCACAAAACCCCGTCCTCCCGTGGGGTTCTCAGGAAATTCTTTTCCTCCAGGCACCCCTAGAACCCCACTTGCACCGATAACAGAATGTGCCGGCTGTTTTTTATTATGTGGGTTCTGTTTCCTGCAATGGCTTTTATGAGTTCATTTCTCAGGCCAACAATAGTAGGCGCAGCAAATTCATTTATGGAAACTCTGGCTGGCTTTAGCCTATAGTCTGTGCTTTTTAAAGACAGTTGAGTTATTCTACTTAGTAGCCACCCACATTTGGAATCCTTCCACCTTGGGTGACAGACATTATCTTTTTTTGTTCTTATTTTAGAATTGGATGCTTAGGGTGCAGGGTGGGTAGAAGATAGAAACTATCAATTCTTGATAGGTCATCGACATAATTTATGGAGCCCAGTGCAAAATGAAAATGTGGGGCCCCTTCTTCAAAAATTATTAAAGTTTTTAAGACAAAGACAGAAGAGCATTAAACTACACATGGGAGTCCTGGCTGATTGCTCAGTGGTTAGAACACCAGCCCTTGGACTGAAGGGTTCAGGTTTGATTCCTGGTCAAGGGCATGTACCTGGGTTGCAGGCTCAATCCCTAGCCCTGGTTGGGGAGCGTGCGGGAGGCAACCAATCCATGTGTCTCTCTCACATTGATTTTTTTCTCTCTCTGTGTCTCCCTTTGCCTTCCACTCTCTCTAAAAATCAATGGAAAAATATCTTCGGGTGAGGTTTTAAAAAATAAAAATAAATAAATAGTGAGACTCTTGTCCATTGCCTGATTATTTCATTTGTCCTCATAGTGGAATAGTGTGATAGGAGAACAATAAAACCACTAAAATGAAGTTCAGATCCTCAAAAAGTTAAGCCTAGAATTACCACATGACCCAGCAATTCCACACTTAGTTATATACCCAGAAGATTTGAAAATGGGCTCAAACAGATACTTACATTGCAATGTTAACAGCAGCACTGTTCACAATAGCCAAAGGGTAAAAACAGCCCAAGTGTCCATCAAGGGATGGATGAATAAACTAATTATGGCACATGCATACAATGGAATATTATTCAGCCATAAAAAGGAAAGAAGCACTGATATAGGGTACCACATAGATGAACCTCAAAACCATTACGCTAAGCGAAAGAAGCCAAGCTAAAAGGTCACAAATTGTATGATCCTATTTGTATGAAATTTCAAGAATAAGAAAACCCAGAGAGACAAAAAGCAGATTGGTGGTTGCCAGGGTCTGGGAGTACGAGGAAATGGGGAATAAATGCTAATGAGTACAGAGTTTCCCTTTGGGGTGATAAAAAGTTTTGGAACTAGATCGCCATGATCTTTGCGCAACATTGTGAAGGCACTAAATGCCACTGAATTGTTCATTGAAAAATGTTATGTTATGTGAACTTGACCTCAGCTTGTCATTCTGACATAGTAAGCCAAGGGTGTGATCCTTCTCCGTGGAGATTTGAGGAGGGAAAAGACCCGGAGCTTTAAAGCTGTTGTCCCAGCTATCTCATCATGGGATCTGAAACCATGGCCGTCGTCAGAATCACACCAGAAAGATCTTGCTCTGCTGGGAATATGTGACCAGGGAAGTCTGACACATCTGTACCCTGGTGCCCATGGAACACTTCATTGTTGATGCCTGTGTAGGCCACCTTGCAGGGCTCTTCTGGGACAGAAGAGGGTGGAGGGAGGGAAGTCTAAGGGTTAAAAGTGGGGGGCCTTGGCTCCCTGGTCTCTGTTGGGTTACCTTGGGGGCATCACCTCCAATCTCCAGGTCCCGCTGCACTCACCTGCAAAATGAGGGCGCTGGAGAGGATGCCCCCTAGGGTTAAGACTCGTGACTGTGCTCATCAGATGGGGGTGCAGAAGGGCTTGTGGAGCTTCAAGGGTTGGGGAAAGAACCAGGAGGGAGGATTGACCCAGGAGTAAGAAAAGAACAGGAAGGCTTAAGAGGCTTATGCAGCCCTACCTGGTTTGGCTCAGGGGATTGAACATTGGCCTGTGGGCTGAAGGGTCCCAGGTTTGATTCCTGATCAGAGCACATGCCCGGGTTGTGGGCTCGATCCCCAGTGGGGAGCATGCAGGAGGCAGCTAATCAATGATTCTCTCTCATCATTGATGTTTCTATCTCTCTCTCCCTCTCCAAAATCAATAAAAATATATTTTAAAAAATGTAAAAGCCATTCTCAGCTAAAAAAGAAAAAAACACACACACACAAAAACAACAAAAACAACAACAAACCATTCTCGGCTCACAGGCCATGGGCTGGCTTTGGGCCTGGGGTCAGAGTTTGCTGCCCCCTGTTCTACAAGGAAGGCAGTCGGCCTGGGGAGAAATGACAGGGGAAAGCAGCACAGCATATTTCCTGCTCACATCTGGAGTGGCAGGTGAGGGGGAGAGAAGCAGGGACATGTTGGAGGAAGCTACTCTTTCGGGCTCTGGACTTTGATGGGGGACACTGCGGGTTCCCTTTCATGTGGGCTCTGATTACCGATACAGCAAAGGAGACCTTATCACCCGACAGCCCTGAGGAATGCTTTGGAAAGTTCACAGGGAGACTCTGAAGAGTTTATGTAAACAAGCAAGATTACAGAAGTGAGCACCAGCATAAATACCCCGAATTCTTTTTCTCTTGAAGATACCGTATCGCTTGAACTAATCTGAAGGAGACTTGGTATTTCATCATCTATTAAAACGATGTCGAAGGAGCCTAACCACAAGGCACTCAATGATACTCTCGCTTACCCCCCCCCCCGCCCCCCAACCCCCCACCTCCTCCCCACTCCGCTGGAAGAACTAAAACCTGCTGAAATGAACTAGAAGCCCAAAAGCTGCTGAGCGATTTTTTCTTCAAAAATTTATTTGC
>NW_005871097.1:6328278-6340576 GCF_000147115.1 Myotis lucifugus
GTAGCTTGTTATTAGGGCTAGTGTAGTGTAGGAATCCACAGAAATGTGAGAGATCCATCTCTGAAATCTCATCAAAAAAGATCTAGCCCAGCTAGCTTGGCTCAGTGATTGAGCATCACCCATGAACAGGAGGTCACGGTTCGATTCCTGGTCAGGGCACATGCCCAGGTTGCAGGCTAAATCCCCAGTGTGGGGTATGCAGGAGGCAGCAGATCAATGATTCTCTCTCATCATTGATGTTTCTCTCTCTCTCTCTTTCTCTCTCTCCCCTCTCTCTTCCTCTCTGAAATCAATAAAAAAAGAAAAAGAAAAGGAGTCCAAAATGTGATGGAAGCAAAGTCATTGGCTTCGCTTACCAGGTTATGGAACTTTCTCAGAGAGCTTGTTTCAGAAGGCAAATCTTAGGGGTTATTTTTATCCCCAGGCTACACACATCAGCCTTAAGGCTAATTAAGATGTGGGCAACTTTCTTATATTAACTAAGACTTTCTTCCCTCCCAATGATGTCAATGCTTGGAGTACAAATTATCACAGAATGTGTGGAAAGTAATTTTACAATAGAGATCAGGAGTTTACAATACTCAAATTCTTTAATGGCATTATCCCATATTAGCAAAACACTGGAAGCAATCTAAATTTAGAACAAAAGAAAAGATTAAATCAGAATATTATCATAGGGTAGATTATTCTATAGTCATTAAAATACTTAGTAAGTAGCCTGGCTGGTGTGGCTCAGTGGTTGAGAACTGACCTATGAACCAGGAAGTCAGGGTTCCATTTCTGGTCAGGGCACATGCCTGGGTTGCGGGCTCAATCCCCAGTGTGGGGTGTGCAGGAGGCAGCCAGTCAGTGATTCTCTCTCATCATTGATGTTTCTATCTCTCGCTCCCTCTCCCTCTCTGAAAGCATTTACAAAAATAATAAAAAATAAAAATTTAAAATATTTAGTAAGTAAATTATTTCAAATTGCGAGGTGACTCCTTGAGGCACTAAAATTTGAATGTAAATTTTCAAAATTATGAGGTGGCAAACTCACGTGTTCATATACTTAAAAATCAGAGAAGATAGTTTAAAATAGAATTACAGAATTAAGACCAAACATAGGTAAATGTATAACAATAGAGGACAATGAAATAAACATAATTTCATCTTTTAAAACACCTCTCAGGTTGAATTTAAAAAATCAGCTTCCAATTCTGTGACATATAGGAGATGCATTATAAGCAAATAAACTAAGCAATGAAGAAAGAAGAAAGAGAAAGAGAACGAGAGACAATGAGAAGAAAGAAGGAAAAAAGGTAGGTAGGAAGGAAGGACTCCTGGGGTTAACTATGTTCACAATGTTGTATACCCATCATCGTTGTCCATTCCACAACTTTTTCATCGCCTGGGCCCCGAGTCATTGTCGCGTGATGTGGAGACATCCTCCAGCTAACTTCCCTTCCCACACAGCTGTGATCCTCGTTGCCTAAGATATTCCCTTGCCCTCCCTCAGGCTGGGAAAACCCATCTCTTCTCATGTGCGTGTATCAGTCCCAATAACTTCTTTAGAGGTTCAACCAAGAGGCCAAACAATTCCTGATAAACTGCACATAGGCGATGATCCCGAGTTTGACATGCAGGTAAGCTGTGGCCCACCCCATCACGAACTGTTAGACAGGCTTCCACTTGCTCCTTTAAATGATTAAACCTGGATCTGTGTGTAATATAAATATGCTACTGGCCTTTGATAAAAGAGTTTCATTCTCTCCTTGTGTCCTACAGTTGTTAATTCTTAGAAGCAGCAGAATATGTTCGATTAAAAAGTCAAAAGCTTAGCCCTGGCCAGGTAGCTCAGTTGGTTACAGCATCATCCCAAATCAATGTTTCTCTCTCTCTCTTCCTTTCTCCCTAAAAATCAATCAATGGACCAAAAAATTTACAAAGTCAAAAGCTTACATTGCCCTAGCTGGTTTGGCTTAGTGAATAGAGCATCGGCCTGTGGACTAAAGGGTCCCGGGTTCCATTCCGGTCAAGGGCACATGCCTGGGTTATAGGCTTGATCCCTAGGGTGGGGGGGGGGGCGTACAGGAGGCAGCCGATCAATGATTCTGTCATCATTGATGTTTCTATCTCTCTCTCCCTCTCTCTTCCACTCTGAAATCAATAAAAATATATTTGAAACTAACTAAATAAAGTATAAAATTCAGTGGTTGTTAGTATATTCATAGTAATGTGCAACCATTGTGACAATCAATTTTAGAACATTTTCATCACCCCAAAAGGAAACTCTATACCAATTAGCAGTCACCCCTCATGCCTCCATACCCCAGCCTCTGGCAACCACTAACCTACTCTCTCTCTGTGAATTTGCCTATTCTGAACTTTTTATATACATGGAATCATACAGTACATGGCTTTTTGTGACTGGCTTCTTTCACTCAGCATTATGTGTTCAAGGTTCATCCATGTTCAGACATGTAGCATGCATTAGAACTTCATTCCGTTTTATGGCTGAATTATCTTCCATTTACCTACTTATTCACTGATAGATACTTGGGCTGTTTCCATTGGCTATTACCAAGACTGCTGCTACTGATATTTGTTTTCAAGTTTTAGTGTAGACATATCTTTTCATTTCTCTTGGGAGAGGAGTTGCTGGTCATATGTTAACTCTATGTTTAACATTTTGAGGGTTTCCAACATGGCTGTGCCATTTTATTTTTAAATATACTTTTATTGACTTCAGAGAGGAAGGGAGAGGGGGAGAAAGAGAGATAGAAACATCCATGATGAGAGAGAATCATTAACCGACTGCCTCCTGCACGCCCCACACTGGGGATCCAGCCCGCAACCCAGGCATGTGCTCTGACCGGGAATGGAACCCTGACCTCCTGGTTTATAGGTTGACGCTCAACCACTGAGCCACGCCGGCCAGGTGCTATGCCATTTTACATTGCCACCAGCAGTGTAAGAGGGTTCCATTTTCTCTATACTCTCATCAACATTTATTGTTATTGCTATTGTCCGTCTTTTTTATTATACTAGTAGCCATCCTCAAGGGTGTGAAGATATCTCATTGTGGTTTTGATTTGCATTTCCCTAATACCTACTGATGGGGAGCATCTTTTCATCTGATATTAGCAATTTGAGTAGCATCTTTGGTGACAGACAGGTCTAGTCAGATTCTCATCACTCTTCAGAATGTATTATCTATGTATTTACTTGTTCAGTAGCCATCTTCCCCTTTACCGCCCCCATGTCAGTTGTGTAATTTAACATGCGCACACAAGAAAACCTGGTGACACCCGGCTGGCGTGGCTTCCGTGGTTGAGCGTCGACCTATGAACCAGGAGATTACAGTTCGATTCCCGGTCAGGACACATGCCTGGGTTGCGGGCTCCATCCCCAGTGTGGGGCGTGCAGGAGGCAGCCGATCAATGATTCTCTCTCATCACTGATGTTTCTCTCTCTTCCTCTCTGAAATCAATAAAAACATATTTTTTAAAAAGGAAAAAAAAGAAAAGAAAACCTGGTGTCCAGGGTGAGCCAAGCAGAGAGGGGCCTGCCTGGCTGGAGTCGGGTCTTCCCTCCTTCCTGCCCCGCCCGTAGTCTGCTGATTGCTTGTGAGTAATCCTTTGCTCTGCTTCCCACCACACCCAGTCCCAAATGAACACTCACTTCCTTGTCTTCAAGCGCACACTCCTATTACTAAGAACACTCTCACTCTTTGCAACAGGTCAAAGTTCAGCCCCCAGAAGATTAGCTGCGGATTTTGACCAGCAGGGCTACTCCTACTTCTAGTCAGGCAGTTGGTGGGGTCCCTCTCCTGCAGGCCTGCAACGCCCTCCCCTGCCCCCCCCCCCCCGCACCCCCTTCCCCGGAACTGCACTGACTTTATGGACTTCCCTAGGGGTTACCATGAGAGTAAACACCTTGTAATCAGGTTTTACCCAATAAAAGATCCCCCTAGGACAGGGGTTCTCAACCTTCTGGCCCTTTAAAGACCATTCCTCATGTTGTGACCCAACCAGAAAAATGATTTTCATTGCTACTTCATAACTGTCATGTTGCTACTGTGATGAATCGTCATGTAAATATCTGATATGCAGGGTGGTCTTAGGCGACCCCTGTGAAAGGGTCGTTCGACCGCCAAAGGGGTCTCGACCCACAGGTTGAGAACCGCTGCGCTAGGACATTCTTATGGAGAAATCATCCATTATCCACGCCCCCTCCTTCCGCCTCCTCCCTCCACTGCCAGTCTGGTGAGGAGGCAGTTTGAATGGATCCTCACTGTGTAAAAGAGTGAAGTCTTACATTTATTTATTTTGTTAATCCTCACCAGAGGATATTTTTCCATTGATTTTTAGAGAGAGGGAAAGACAGAAACATCGATGTGAGAGAAACACATCAATGGGTTGTCTCCTGCACGCACCCTGACCAGGGCCCGGGCCGGGGAGTAGCCTGCAACCGAGGTACAGGCCCTTGATGAGAATCGAACCCAGGACCCTTTGGTCCACAGGCCAATGCTGTCTCCATTAAGCCCAGCCAGCTAGGGCTGGCTGCATATTTCTTGGCATGCAAGGATCGTCACAACACAGCACTGAGTCAAAAAAGCAGCAGCCATTTGAAACATACATATATCGTGAACATGTCTGGATCCATGAGAGAATACACACTGCTAGGCTAACAGTGTTTCCTGAGTAGGAGGATTTTCATTGATTTTATGCATCGATTTTCCACATAAATTATGCATGACTTGAATAATGTTTTAGAATAAAGAAAAGAAATCTCTGCTGACTTCGTAGAATCTGTGGCCTCCTGGGTTCAGGTCCCCTTTGTATAGGAAACACATAAACGTATTGTTAGGATTTCCCTGCTTGCTTTGCGGAGTTGGACTATATTTAGAGAGAGCGGTTAACCCCTTAGGTTTTAGCCTTTTTACAAACGTATGTTTCTTTAAGTATCTATTCTCATGAAAGCTGAAGGAGACACAGTTCAGCTCAAGCAAGCAGTAGGGTCCCGCATCTCTCCCCTCCCCCGCCCCCCCCATTTCCTGGCTTCTTCCTACTCCACCCGCTTTCCATTGACAATACTTGATCACTTATGTTTGCTAGAGCCTGAGCCGCCCTGGTGGCTAGCAAATGCATTAACTAGTTGTGATTTAAAGAAACAGTCTACCGGCGGAATGAAAACAACAGGCCTTTTAAATTATTTCAGCTGAGAGGCAGCAGCAAGTTTGAACAGTAACAGCTGATTCATTAGCACCAAACCAGGCGGGTCCCCATTGGCTTCTGTCTGCAGATAAAACTGAAATCACGCTGCTTGTAATTCTACAATGTCAGGCTAGTCTGTGGCATTCGGGAGAAACCTCAGACCCACTGGTTGGTATATTACATAGAAATCTGGACGCCTGATTTTTATGGAGTTGGGTGTCTTGTTGCTACTGTCTGTTTCCTTTCCTGTAAAAAAAAAAAAGGGGGGGTGTGATCTATACTCCAACATCTTTCAGGCACTTGTTTGAAAATAGGCAGGATAAGTTCTGCCTTTGTCCCCCCAAAATGAGTGTAATACCAAAGACGTTCCACACACCCCTGGTGACAAAATGCAGCATGACTTGTAAGTAGAGTGGATCTGAAAAAGAATAGACCAGAAACTAGCATAGCCTCACAGCTGGCAGCCTAGTGCTTAACATAGGAGCAAAGTGATTCTTCAGGACCTCAGTTAAGAATGTATTGACATTTACCAATTTTTTAAAAAAATCTTTATTGTGGAAAGTATTACATGTCCCCTTTTTCCCCATTGTCCCCCTCCAGCCCGTACACCGCCCCCGGCCGCCCTAGGCCCACATCACCCCACTGTCTGCATCCATGGGTTATGCATATACTAGAGGCCTGATGCACGAAATTCATGCAAGGGGCTTGGCCCTTGCAGCCCCAGCTTTCTCTGGAAGGTTGTTCGGCTGTCCGGTCTAATTAGCATATTACGCTTTTATTATTATAGATGCATACAAGGTCCTTGGTTGATTACCTCCCATCCACCCATCCTCCCCCGCCTTCCCTCCGAGATTCCACACTCTGTTCCATGCTTCCATGTCTCTGGATCCACTCCGTTCATCAGTTTATTTTGTTCATTAGATTCCACATATGAGTGAGATCATGTGATACTTGTCTTTCTCTGACTTCTTTCACTTATAATACTCTCCAGGTCCCTCCATGCTGTCTCAAAGGGTAAGAGACATTTACCAATTTCTTTATCAGCTACCTTTTCCCTCCAGTATCTACTCAAATGAAGCATCACACTTGAAAGCATCACTTTTAAAAGCTATCTGCTCAAATTAAGATATACCTTAATAGCAGAGAGAGATGGACGAAGGAATGGGTGAATGTTTGGTAAAACTGTTCTAAAATCCCTGCATTCTTGGTGTTTCTTCCTGGTGTCAAAGGTGTGTGGTAACACCTCCGTCCTCTGACTTATCCCAAAGCATTTCATTTAGGCCTGAACCTAGACTCTACATCCTGCCCACAGTGGACGTGATACGTCGTCAGTGGCTTAGAGTTTCAAGGTTGCTCAAAATGTCATCCTGAAGCCACCTACGTCAGGATAATCTGGGTGCTTGCTGAATATTGAAACCTGCACCTCACCTCACACCTGCTGAACACAATGGAGCCTGGAAATTTGCATGGCAACGGAACATTCCAGATTCTTCTATGCATACTAGGGTGAGAGAGTGCAGTGTCCACTTATTAGGCCAATATTCTTCTTTCAGGAGACTGACCTTAACATAGAGCCACAGGATTATGCTTGGCCCAAAGCCGGTGGCACCTACTAGCTCCTTATCCAAGATGGCGGAGGGGTCAGCAGAGTGGGATGAAACCAGGCCAAGTCTCAGAAAATGAGAGTGTGTAATCGGACACCAGAAATGGAAAGGCAAGACAAGGCTGGTAGAAAATATTTACAAGTCAGATATCTGATAAAGGACTCCTATCCAGAAACATCTAAAGCACTTTCACATTCCAGCAAAAAACAAACAACTCATGTTAAAAGTGACCAAAAGATCTGATCACACACTTCACTAAAGAAGAGATGTAGATGGCAAATAAGCGCGTGAATAGATGTCCAACATCATTAGTCACTAGGGAAATATGAACTAAACCCACAATGAGATGCCACTACAAACCCATAAGAATGTCTACAGTTGTTGTTTTTATAACTGACAATACTGCCAAGGATGCAAAGCAATGGAAAATCATGTACATTGGCTGGCCAGCGTGGCTCAGTGGTTGAGCGTTGACCTATGAACCAGGAGGTCACAGTTCAATTCCCTGTTGGGGCACATGCCCGGGTTACGGGCTTGATCCTCAGGGTGGGGCGTGCAGGAGGCAGCTGTTCAATGATTCTCTCTCATCATCGATGTTTCTATCTCTCTCTCTCCCCCTCCCTTTCTCTCAGAAATCAATAAAAATATATTTTAAAAAATAAATATCAGTGAACTATGAGGTAGGGTGGCCATAAGTCAGGCAAATGAAATAAAATATCAAGACTGAAAAAGAAAAACGATGTTGAAAATTGTGAAATAAATAGTTGGAAACTAAAAACAATGGCAAAGAAGATCAAGTAGCAGGTGATTTATTTTTGTCCAGAAAAAGACTATGTACACAGCAGGAAAGCAATGGAAAAATAAATGTTATTTTTTTAAAAATGAAGAAAAATATGAAAAGGGGGAAAAAAGGATTTTGAATCACCCCATTGTTTTCATTTCCTGGTGGCAAATGCACATCCTGGTGATTGACATTTCTTTCTTTCTTTCTTTTTTTTTATGTGCCACCAGCACAGGCATTAGGACGACTAAGGACTGTACATCTGCTTACCGCTGACTGATGTGAGAACAACACCACCAATCAGGTGTTTCCTTGCCCACTGCCAAGGGGTTGGGATGGACATTTCTTATTTGCTGACTCGGTCTGACCGCTCGGTGCCACGCATACATTCCAATTCTTCCCACGGAGGAGAAGAAGGGGACAAAGGACCATACGAGGATTTCAGGGAAACCACGTGAATGATGAGACAATTGACTGATCCCAGTAGCGGCAGCTCAGATTTCTTAAGAAAGAACCAAGGAACGGACAATCGCACTAAGCTGCCACTCGGTGAACCATAAAAGCCCCTCACGGGTAAAGAGCAACGTTTTTTCTTTCTTTTTTAAAAATATATTTTGATTGATTTCAGAGAGGAACGGAGAGGGAGAGAGAGAAACATCAATGATGAGAGAGAATCATGGATCGGCTGCCTCCTGCACACCCCACACTGGGGATGGAGCCCATAACCCGGGCATGTGCCCTGACCGGGAATGGAACCCTGACCTCCTGGTTCATGGGTGGACACTCAACCACTGAGCCACACCAGCCGGGCAAGACCAGAGTTTAAACTAGCAAAATGGGTGGGAAGTTAGTTAATCTGAAAACAAACCCTGTGCACCAGTAGGAAACTTGTCTGAAATACCTATTGGGGTGGGAGGGATTTGACTTGTAATGAGTGATGGCTCTTGTCAAATTCACCACCTGGGAAGACAGGCCTGGACGCCGCCGTTCATTCCTTGGGCATCTGAGTCTTCATTCTGAAGTGTCACGACAACACGACAGGGTCTTAAAATAGTTTCCCGGGTCTAGTCACTCTTGCAAAGCTGTTGAGGATTTCTAGATTCCGTGGCACTCGAGTGGGGAGCAGCTGTCCTCAGGAATTCACTTGGGAGAGAGCTGGCAGCCCGGAGAGCGGGCGGCGAGAGCCGTGGACTTGGCAGAAGAATCGGACTTTTTCAAATACTCAGCGCACGCACCGCAGAAGGATCCGATTGCCCGCCCTGCATACTCCACATACTTCTCGCTGCCTGCAGCTGTCATTTCAATCAGGGCCTCAGTACAGAGCACATTTTCCTCTTGAAATACTTTCTTTCAGCCGGGCGGGCATGGCTCAGTGGTTGAGCATCGACCTCTGAACCAGGAGGTCACGGTTTGATTCCCGGTCAGGGCACAGGCCCGGGTTGCAGGCTCGATCCCTAGTAGGGGGCTTGCAGGAGGCAGCTGATCCATGATTCTCTCTCATCACTGATGTTTCTCTCTCTCTCTCCCTCTCCCTTCCTCTCTGAAATCAATAAAAAAAATTCTTATAAAAGATATGCATAGCCCTATCAAGAGGTGAGTAGAGCCCTAACCGGTTTGGCTCAGTGGATAGAGTGTCAGCCTGCAGACTGAAGGGTCCCAGGTTCGATTCCGGCCAAGGGCACATGCCTGGGTTTCGGACTTGATCCCCAGTAGGGAGCGTGCAAGAGGCAGCCAATCAATGAGTCTCTCTTATCATTGATGTTTCTATCTCTCTCTCCCTCTTCCTTCCTCTCTGAAATCAATAAAGAAATACATTTTTTAAAAAAGATGTGCATATAGGTTTACAGTCAACAACAACAATAAAAGATGTATGTATAGGTAAACATCCATCAAGATGTACCCTTAGGTCAGTGGTCGGCAAACTCATTAGTCAACAGAGCCAAATATCAACAGTACAACGATTGAAATTTCTTTTGAGAGCCAAATTTTTTAAACTGAAACTATATAGGTAGGTACATTGTTATTCACTTCATTAGGGTACTCCTAAGGCTTAGGAAGAGCCACACTCAAGGGGCCAAAGAGCCGCATGTGGCTCGAGAGCCGCAGTTTGCCAACCATGGCTTAGGTGATGTGCATGTTGCTGTATGTAAAACACTCCAATGAAAAACCAAGAGTACCGACGGTGCCCGTGTCCAGGTGCTACCAGCCGGACAGAATGCATGGGGATCTCTGTTTCTACGCATCAGCCTTGGCTTGGAGCTCCTTGACCAGGAGACGATAACGAGAACTAAAGAGCATTCCTCACAGTCGGGATGACGAAGCACGCCCTCACCCCTGACTGAGCGCCTATGGGCCTTGAGTTGCTTAACAAGAAACCAAACAGGCTTCCAGCCCCAGGAGCTCACAGTCCAGCACAGGAAGCACCGCATTGACATCGACAAGAAATCAAGGCAGAAACAGGCGGCCCCAGGCAGGTTGAAACCACGCCAGGGATGGTCAGATGACTGGCAGACTATTCACTGGAAATCGTTAGCTGAGAGACAGGCAGAGGGAAGGCGGGTGCCGTGTCTCCATAGGGGAGCGCACTTCCAGGGAAAGGTGGGAAAGGTAAGTAAATAGAAGAAACGAAGGCAACTTGCATTCTCCCTTCAGATCCTGCCCAGGAGGGCTCTGGTTTTGTCTGTGCTGGAAGGGTTTGCCCCTCTGTCTCAACAGATCACCGTGGGGGCAGGAGTATTTTCGTTTCCTGGGGCTGCTGTCCCAAATGACCATACATTTGGTGGCTAAAAACCACAGAAATGTATTCTCCTGGTTGTGGAGGTCAGAAGTTTGGAATCGTGTGATTGGGCCCAAATCAAGGTGTGGGCAGGGCCACGCTCCCGTTAGAGGCTCCGGGGGGATCTGTTCCTTGCCTTTTCCAGCTGCTGGTGGCTGCCCGCATTCCCTGGCTTGTGGCCTCAATGCTCCGGTTTCTACCTCCTTCATCTCACCGCCTTCTCCACTACGCATGTGCCATATCTCCTCTGCCTCCTTCTTATAACGATGCTTGCAATTGCATTTAGGGTCTACCCAGATGTTACAAGATAATCTCCCCAGCTCCAAATCCTCAAATTAACCACACCTGCAAAGACCATCTTTTTTCTTTTAAATATATTTGTATTGATTTCAGAGAGGAAGGGAGAGGGAGAGATAGAGAATCATGGATAAGAATCATTGATCAGCTGCCTCCTGCACGCCCCCTACTGGGGATGAAGCCCGCAACCCGGGCATGTGCCCTTGACCGGAATTGAACCCGGGACCCTTCAGTCCATAGGCCGACGCTCTATCCATTGAGCCAAACCAGCCAGGGCCCACTTTTTTCTTTTTCACGTAAGGTAACATTCACAGGCCCAGGAAGTAGGAGCTGAGATCTTTGGGGGCCATTATTCAGGGTATTGCCTAGGGGTGTCCCCTACCTCGGCCCTGCTGCCTGTAACCAGAGGCCAACACTGACCTCTCTCTGTCAGGAAGAAAGATGCAGAACTGAAACCTGTGCGCCTCGTCCCGCCTCCTGCCTCCCGCCTTCCGCCTCATGGCCCGGGCTGCCGGCTTCCTGGTTGCAGAATGACTCTGAAGAAGCGCAGACCAGAGCTGCCGCAGTGCGCCCAGGCGAGACCCGAGGGCAGGCCTTCTCACCTCAGAACTGGTGGCAACTGAGGCCTCCTCCTTCTTGGTTAAGTGGGAGCCGTCCTGTGCACGGGAGGGTGTTGGGCAGCATCCCTGGCCTCACCCACTCAATGCCAGGAGGACCTCCCCCAGCTGTGACAACCAGAAATGCCTCAAAACATTGCCAAACATCCCCTGTCGGGCAAGCTGCCCCCAGGGAGGGAGGAGGTGGGGCCTCTCTCCAGTCCCAGGGGAGGCTGGGCTGCCTTGCCACCTCCCGCCTCTTCCTCTAGGCCTCCCCAATTTTTTGTGTGTTTTTTAAAATTATATTTTGATTGATTTCAGAGAGGAAGGGAGAGGGTGGGAGAGATAGAAATATCAACGATGAGAGAGAATCAATGATCGGCTGCCTCCTGCATGCCCCACAGTGGGGATGGAGCCCACAACCTGGGCATGTGCCCTGACTGGGAATCGAACCTGGGACCCTTCAGTCTGCAGGCCGTTGCTCCATCCACTGAGCCACACCGGCTAGGGCAGGCCTCCCCAGTTTTGAGAACACAGAGGACCGTGTCTCCTCGGTCCCACTGAGGAGAACCCTCTAGAGCTCCGTTTCCTGAGATGAGATCACTGAGGCCCCGAGGGAAGGGCTCAGCTGGTGGGTCGTGGGCTCCTCTCTGACCAGACAGCTCAATGTCCTAGGGCCGTGGTTGGCAAACTGCGGCTCGCGAGCCACATGCGGCTCTTTGGCCCCTTGAGTGTGGCTCTTCCACAAAATACTACGTGCGGGCGCGCATGTGCAGCGCGATTGAAACTTCGTGGCCTATGCGCAGAAGTCGGTATTTTGTGGAAGAGCCACACTCAAGGGGCCAAAGAGCCACATGTGGCTCGTGAGCCGAATTCCTAGCAGGTCTTAGAGATATGTATGGACTGAGTTCTCCCACATGTTCGAGATATACGTACCTATGGGGGCACACAGTTTCTTAAGTTGCATCTTCGACTTACCTTTAAAAACTTATAGAAAGAATCTCTTGCGTAAAAAAAAAAACAGAAGAGGGAAATAGCCTAATCCTTGG
>NW_005871097.1:6340676-6352078 GCF_000147115.1 Myotis lucifugus
GGTGTGACAGGCCCCATTGTATCACCAGAGGCTGAGAGTCAGAGTTGGCAACAAACAAACAAACGGTTTTGCAGTTAAAAATTTCAGAGCCAGGCGTTAAACTGATGTGATTCCAAATTCCTCTTATATAGACTTTGTTTTAATTTTTTTTTCTTATTTGTAAAAAGTAAATATGAATTTAAATACAGATCAGAAACTATACCCATTCGAATTTTCCTCTGAGAAACTCCTTCTAGCTTTCTTTAAACACAAAATCCTTAAGTGGTTTCTGTCTCCTGTACAGGCCACTGCACAGTTATCCTGAGTGAAGCTCATGTGTCTTGGTGCAGTCTGTGACTTTGAACTTGACTATCCTGATCATTTAGCTCCAAATCAATTTGAAATTGGCTTTGCAGATGGCATGTGCTTTGTCACATACAGGGATGGTTTGGTGTAGGTTTGCACTGATCAGAATGCGTAGGAAGTGTTATTACCTAGAGCTGTGGTCGGCAAACCGTGGCTCGCGAGCCACATGCGGCTCTTTGGCCCCTTAAGTGTGGCTCTTCCACAAAATACCGCATGCGGGTGTGCACGTACAGTGCAATTGAAACTTCGTGGCCCATGCGCAGAAGTCGGTATTTTTGTGGAAGAGCTGGTATTTTGTGGAAGAGCCACACTGAAGGGGCCAAAGAGTTTGCCGACCACTGTCCTAGGGAGTCGCTGGGAACTTGCCTAACCTCGATCGGGGTCCCTGGGTCATTCTGTACTCAAGGCCCCTGTCTTGCCTGAGAGCATCTGTAAACATCTGTGTGGACTAGAGGGGCGCGTTGTTAAGAGTGAGGGGCTTGGGCATCTCACTGAAGTCATTGCCCATAAGGTCAGGCAACTTAGGCAAGTTAGGTAACCTCTCTGCTTTATCCCCTCATCTGCAAAACAGGGATCTCTGCTGTGGGGTCCTGGTGAGAATGAAATGGATGGCACACATCAAGTGGTCGATAAACAGTCCCTCAACAAAGGAACAATGAGCCCTGGCCGGTCTGGCTCAGTGGATAGAGCGTCCGCCTGCAGACTGAAGGGTCTCAGGTTGGATTCCAGTCCAGGGCACATGCCCAGGATTCGGGCTCGATCCCCAGTGTGGGGCGTGCAGGAGGCAGCCGATCCATGATTCTCTCTCATCATTGATGCTTCTCTCTCTCCCTCTCCCTTTCTCTCTGAAATCAATTTTTTTTTTAAAAAAAGGAAAAGAAAAAGGAAGAATGAGGTTTATCATGTTTGTGTCCTGTCTCTCTACAAGACCTGATCATGCTTTCCAAGCAACCCTTAGTTAAGAAGAACCTTGAAGGGGTGAAGCTATTTCCTGGAACCTCTGCGAATCGGGTCTCCTCCACAGCACGCAGAGAATACAATACCGTAACGCACATGGCTTTCTTTCTTCAATACCCCATAATCTTATGAGCCACTTCCGGTTATTTTGACACAGGGCAAAACTCGTTTGTTTGCTGTGTATTTTCATGTCAACAGCATAAAGCCAGAAGCTACAGTCCAAGCTTATTTTAAACAAATAAAAGTAGAAAAATCAATTTTCTATCCTGGGTCCTTTCTTTGCTTTGGAGCTATTCTAGAAGGTCACAGGCAGGCCTGAGTGCTTCAAGATAAGACTTCTTTTATAACCGAGAGAGAGGAACACTTCTCAAAGCCTTGCTTTTCAAGTGCATATATTATCAGCTTAGTTGAATGAAGCCAGAGTACAGCCAAATATGGGCAGAACATGCTAAGAAACCTCAATTGTGATTGGCTCTGAACTCTGCCCCCAAAAGAGAACATTGTGGTTTCCAAGTCGCCCCCAGGAAGTCTCGAAATCAACCGAGTGGTTTTTCAAACTCCTTCTTCATCATTTCAACCGGGCGCAGGTCCACGGCTATTGGCTGAGGGAGGAGCCCCGCCTCCCGTCTGGGCTGACAATTTCAACCCTTGTTTGACAGAACATAATTAGTGGCCAGGCCGCACCCCAGTGTCGGTGACATCTGAGTCCCAAGAGCTTTCTATCCGTCGTCGAGGTTCAGCCTTCTTTCTCGCCACCCTGCCAATGTGGGCGGCCAGTTGACAGGCTGCAACGCCAGCTTCAGTTCAGTGGGTTCTCAAGGCCCCATTGAAACCCCAGTGCTCATCCTGGCTGGTTTGGCTCAGTGGATAGAACGTCAGCCTGTGGACTGAAGAGTCCCGGGTTCGATTCAGGTCAAGGGCACATGCCTGGATTGCAGGCTCCATCCCCAGTGGGAGGCAGGCAGGAGGCAGTTGATCAATGATTCTCTATCGTTGATGTTTCTCTCTCCCTCTCCCCTCCTCTCTGAAATCAATAAAAATACATTAAAAAGAAAGCAAGCAAGCCCAGTGCTTGTAAAAGGATACGTACAGGTAGCTTCAGCGATGGCCTGAGATGATAAAATGCTTTGAAGCTTCTATTCCCACCCAGTGTTTTCAAACACTGGTGCTCCTTCCGGGCCTTGTGTAATTCTGAGTTATCAGCAACACAGGCGCTTTTGCTCTTGTGATCAGACCCTGAATCTTGCACAACCCCCCAAGAAGTCTGTCAGGGTGAGGACTAGTAACCCCAGCTTCGTTCTGGGAGCAGCCCCAGGTCTCTGTAGCTACAGCCAGGAGTCCAGGCCCTCACCGGACCCCTCTCTGCCATTGGCACAGCCTGTCAGGCCCTGTGTTCCAAACCTTTGATAAACAATTCCACCCCAGCCCGGCTGTTGTGGCTCAGTGGTTGAGCACCAACCTATGAACCAGGAGGTCATGGTTCAATTCCTGGTCAGGGCACATGCCTGGGTTGGGGGCTTGATCCCCAGTGGGGAGCGTGCAGGAGGCAGCCGATCAACAATTCTCTCTCATCATTGATGTTTCTATCTCTCTTTCCCTCTCCCTTCCTCTCTGAATTCAATTGAAAAAATAAAAATAAAAACAAACAGATAAAAGAAAAAGCCAGTGGGTATTAGTACGCCAGCAGCAAAGCAAACAGTGACGCAGTTAGCTCTGGCCAGAAGCAGAAGGGGGCCCGGAGTGGTTCACCCCGAGTTGCCCACTGCTTAGTGAACACCAAGCAACCTCAAAGGTCAGCTTATACATTCGCTTTCCTTCTTGCAAGACCTGCTCATATCCGCACACACCCTGCCTTACTGAAACCTCCAACCCTAACGGGCTACCTGTGACGATCCCTGACTTGAATAGGGAAGTGTGGGGTGGAGGATTAAGGGGAATTTGGGGTGAAGTATGTGTCTTTTTCATGCTCAGTCCAGGCAGCTTGGGCTGGTCTGTTTGGTAAAGGTCACCATCTCTGCCAAAAGGGTCCTTGAGGGATCATGTCCTTCGAGAATGGCCGTGGGAAGCACTCTCAGCTCCATATCTGATCAGTTGTCCTCTGGGATCGCTCATTCCCAGCTATGGAGCAGGTCTGGGCATACACACACACACACACACACACACACACACACACACACACACTCTAGGGGCCCAGTGCATGAATCCGTGCACCTTGAAAGGAATTGTGGGCCACCAGGCTGTAGTAGGCACAGGGGTGGGTCTCAGCCCATCCTCCACACCCCCGCCTGGCCCCAAATATATCTATTTGTTGTTGTTGTTGATTTCAGAGAGGAAGGGAGGAAGGGAGGGAGATAGAAACATCAATGATGAGAGAGAATCATTGATCGGCTGCCTCCTGCATGCCCCACACAAGGGATCGAGCTCATAACCCGGGCATGTGCCCTTGCCCGGAATCGAACCCAGGACCCTTCAGTCCGTAGGCTGACACTCTATCCACTGAGCCAAATCGGCTAGGGCTGGGCTGGGCTGGGCTTTTCACTCTCACTTAAGACAGTGCATGGCCACCGCCGATCCTCGGTACCAGAGACCCTCTGACAATACAGATAAAGAAAACCTTACATGACTGCAAATTGGGATAGCCATTCTGGAGGGCAGTCTGACAATGTGCATTGAAGGAATTTAGACCTTTTGACCTTGAAATGTTTACTTCAAGGATCCTACACTTGGCCAATATTCAGAGAAACAGTCTAAAAATCTATGGACAGAGATGTTCATTGCAGTGTTGTGTGTCATGGAGAAAAACTGTAGACCTCTTGACTGTCCCTCAACAGCACATTTTAAATGTATGGCATGTTCTTACAAGAAACATAGCCCTCGCTAACCATGCTATAGGAGAAGGGGGATGATGTGCTAAAATACACAGAACATGACAAAAAAATGGGAAACTAAACTGACCCTCCACAGTGACCAAGGTTTGTAAAAAGAGGGACATGTGTTCATGAAAATAGGTACAGGTAGAGAAAAAACCGCTAGAAGGAAATATGTCAAAATATTCACAGCTACTCTGGCTAGCTCAGGATGGTATCCATAAGGGCTTTTATTTTTTTATCGTTGTGTTTTTCTGTATTGTTCAAATTCCCTAGTTATTAAGTATAGTTTTCATACTTAAAAATAAGGAAAATGATATCCTTAACCACTTAATAACATGAAAAGGAGAGAAAAGCAATCTACACTAATAAAAGAAAGATGCAAATTGACTGTACCTTTGTGACACCCACTAGCCAATCAGGAGTGAGCATGCAAATTAACCCAACAAAGATGGCAGGTTAATTTGCATACACAGGCACTGAGCGGCCCAGGGCGGGATGCTTGTGGTCGTTGCCATGGCAACGATAATGCAGGTGGTCTGTACCACCCCAGCTGCTCAGGGCCTCTGGGCAGTGTGGGAAGGCGGAAAGGCAGCTCCAGGCAGAGTGAAGGCGGTGCCGGCAGCCAGGGGAAGGAAGGCCCATTCTTGCACGAATCTTCATGCATCGGGCCTCTAGTGTGCTAATAATAGTCCAGTTGACATGATGGAGGCTGAGCGTCAGTCCTGACTCCGTCCTGTACTTGGCCTGCTCTGCTGCTTATAAAAGGTTCATTGTGATTACATACAACACGTGCCATGCAGAGCCCTGACTTCCATGCTCAGATATGGCAGATGAAAGTCCCCAGGCGTGTGGAGGAGGGACAGTGTGCTGTGCCCACTGTCCCCAGGGCCTGAGAGAAGGCAGGGATTCCAGAGCTGACAGGCAGAGAGAGGAAGGGACAGGCCAGGTGGCTGGTGCCCAGTGGGGACATTTTGTTTCCCTGCGTTAACAAAGGCGCGAGAAAGCCCTCCTGCACCTCAGCCTGTCAGAGCACATGGCTGCGAACTCTGGGCAGTGCCAGGAGGCACCCCAGGCTCCGGAGAGCTCTGATTTGGGGACCTGCGGCTTCAGGAAACCGCTCACCTGGTGATCAGAACATTGACACCCCTGATCGCTGGGCACCCAGAGGCTTGTCCTAACGGCACTGACTATGTGTCCTTTGTGGTTTGCAGGGGTCTCTGCCATGCCTTAGGGGACGCACTGAGCTGACTCGGGAGGTCTGATGGCACCCCACCCGAGACCACATCCTCCTCCACGCCCCCTCATTAGTTTTGGGGGGCACTGGACTCAGTAGGGGAGGCTGCAAGCCTTCTCACCTCACAAAGCAACCTGCCCATGCACGTCACCTGCGGCCCCTCCCAGAACCACCCTGCCATCGGGCGGGTCCCCGGCCTCCGCGTGAGGCATCCTTGGAAGTCCCCGTGCAAACCGCCCCCCTCCTCCCCCCTGCAAGCCACCCCCTCCTCCCCCTGCAAGCCACCCCCTCCTCCCCAGTCCCAGATGGAGTGGCCGACCCGGATCCACACGGCCGCCTCTCCATTGTCTGGCAGGATGCGCACCCCTAGGACAGAGTCATAGACGAGGAGTGTTCACAGACGTCTTAAATGACAACGTGGAACCCTGCTCCCCCGGCATGGAGGCGGCGGGTTCAGGAGAGCTGCCCTGCGTTGTGCAATGCTTCTCACGAGCCCGCGAACAGGAAGCTCTGGGTTTCCTGCCGGCATGTGCGAGATCGCTGCGGTCTCGGTGCAACAGTCAGGTAGGTTGTGCAGGCCCTAACCTTCCCACAAGACACCCTTCATGGCTGCCGTCCAACCCCAGAGCTAGTCCCACGCACCGCCTTCCACACGTGGGCAAAAGCCATTCGAATGCTCCCACCGCATTCGTTTTCCTCGTTGCGGCGTCTGCAGGGTCCCAGGCAAAGGACCACAAACGGGATCCAGGTGAGGAAAGGCCTCGGCGCACAGCCCTTTCTCAGCTGCTCTTAAATAAGGACCCGGATTGAGCCATTTTCCCTTGAGCAACCAACCCCCCAACTTCGAAAGAGGCCACTCAGAGAAAGAAGGCTCTGCCTACCCACACAGCTGGGCGCCCTTTTGGGAACAGAGGCTGAAAGAGAACACCTTCTGTCTGCCTCCTGCGCTTCCTCGGGTCTCAATGCCAAGGGCTGGTATTTATCAGGGCCAGGCAGGCCCTAAGGGGAGAGAGAGCCCCGGAATCACCCCTAAGGCGCTCACACTCCCAGCAGCCACGCTTTCAGCTCCCAGCGCCAGGCGCTGGGGCAAGTTCGCCCCTTCCCAGGCAGATGCTCCCAGGCTGTGCAAGCAGGTTGCACATCCATTAGGAAGAGAGAGAGAGAGAGAGAGAGAGAGAGAGAGAGAGAGAGAGAGAGAGAGAGAAAGAGAGAGAGAGAGAGAGAGAGAGAGAGAGAGACAGGAAGGAACAAAGATCACCTCTTGCCCCATTTATTTCAAATACGACCGCACTGCAAGGCTACAAGTTGCTATATCTTGCACAAGGGCACTGTAGATACAGGGGAAGCCTTTGTAAAGATTTGTGTATTTCCCCATTGAGGTGGGGGTTTTTTTGTGTGTTTTTTTTTTAATTTATACAGAGTTAGCAAAGGAAATGGAGCTGTGTTAACAAGATCTGAAATGGAAGGTGGTTTCTCTTACTTTCCTTCCATTTTCTCCCATTCCTCACTCTCAGAGTCACACGCCTTGATAAACAACCCAGAGACCTTTCTAAACAGACAACACTCAATTTTTAAAAATTGCCCTCTACAGCCATTGTCTAGCTATGGCTGCCATGGTGGCCTGCCTTCTTCAGACTCACGAATGGTTTCCTAAACCCACTGTTTTGCCCTCCTATTTAACCCTCTTTCTCGCTAAGCTGTCGCTGAGATGAAAATGAATAAATGAAAGAATTTTTTTAAAAATGGGCCCTGGCTGGTTTGATTCAGTGGATAGAGCATCGGCCTGTGGACTGAAGGGTCCCGGGTTTGATGCCAGTTAAGGGCACATGCCCGGGTTACAGGCTCGATCCCCAGTAGGGCACATGCAGGAGGTGGCCAATCAATGATTTTCTCTCATCATTGATGTTTCTATCTCTCTCTCTCTCCCTTCCTCTCTGAAATCAATAGAAATATATATTTTTTAAAATGGGTTTGGGCCCTGGATGGTTAGCTCAGTGGTTAGTGCATCAGCCCAAGGATGGAAGGGTGACTGGCGGCTTTGATTCCCGGTCAAGGGCACATACCTGGGTTGCAGATTTGATCCCTGGTCCCAGTCCGGGTGCGTGGGGGAGGCAACCAATGAATGTGTCTCTCTCACATTGATGTTTCTCTCTCTCTCTCTCTCTCTCTCTCTCTCTCTCTCTCTCTCTTCCCCTCCTTTCCACTCTCTCTAAAAATCAACGGTGAGGATTGACAACAACAACAAATGGGTTTGGGATTCAATGCCCTTTGCTCTTCCGTCTCATCTACATTCAAGCCCAAGAAGAGCGCAAAAGGCAAGACAAAGTCGCGGGTGAAGCAGAGACCGTAAAACCGGGTCCTGAGATAACAGAAAGAGCTGCAGAAGGAAGAACCCAGACAGCGCCGAGCTCTCGGTGGCGGGGCGTGGGCAGGGGAATAAAACCGGCTGAGAAACAAGCAAGCCTTGCCTCCCTGGGGGCCTCTGGGGCCCGTGGGGGTGCATTTCTCCCTGCAAGCTGCCCGCCTGCCCCGTGGCCCTGCTTCCGGCGGCAGACATCCTGTGGAACAAACAACAGAGTGATTTCTGCGCTCTGGCCTGTGTGGTCTCCTGGTTTGGGCTTTCAAGGGCCTGTCATTCTTCTCTACCACGCTGTCCGACCATCTCTTTTGCATGCAGATCTGCTTGGCAAGTTCTAAATTAATTAACATTACCATTCTGGCTGATAGGAAGATAGAGGTGCTATTGTCTGAGAGGGGTCGGCAAGGCAGATTCGACCCAGAAATAGCCTACGGTTACATAAATGCCAGATCCCAACCGCTGCAGAGTAACAAACAGATTTGGATGCTGGAGAAATAATCCATTCTCCATCACAGATTTCCTGGTTTTGTTTATCTGATGAAGGAAAGAGGGTCTTAATTATTTACAATCCTTCCACAGCAGATATTTATTCTTTTTTTAAAAAAATATATCTTTTTATTGATTTCAGAGAAGAAGGGAGAGGGAGAGAGAAATAGAAACTTCAATGATGAGAGAGAATAATTGATTGGCTGCCTCCTGCACGCCCCCACCTGGGGATTAAGCCCACAACCCAGGCATGTGCCCTGACCGGGAATTGAACCGTGACCTTCTGGTCCATAGGTCAATGTTCAATCACTGAGCCACACCAGCTGGGCTATTCTTTTCTCTGTTGTATGAAAGTGTAAGTCCACAGCTCTATGAGCTATCACTGAACCACTTCCAAATCGGTAAAAATAACGAAAGGGAGGCATTTGTTGATATCCTGGAAATCTCAAGGTCATCCCGTACTATTTCTGTGCTATTGTTTTTTTAGTTGAAAATGACCTTGGAGGTCATCACGCAGAGCCTTTGTTTTACAGATGAGCAATCTGAAGGCCAAGGTCACACAGGTAAGTGGTGTTACCAATTGTCTTAAAAGCCCCCATCTCCCAACCACCCCATTAATGCTCTTGGCATAAAACGCCAAGCCACGGCAGGACTTTCTGTATGAACATTCTCAAAGGATTTGGGGCTTCATATTTCAATAACAATCATCAGGTTTCCTGAGTAGGAAGCACTCATGAAGCTCATTTTGCTCTTCTGGCCAACAGATTCAAGAGCAGGCCGACCGAAACAGGCCGATTGAATCTTTCTAGATGTCACAGATTGCCCTGCGTCGAAAGGCAGTTTGAACATCCAGTCTTTCTTTTAGAACTGGGAAGCAGCAATCAAACAAGCTAGAATTCTTAAAAGGTCATTTATGTTTCCCCCTCACCTATCAGTTCAACAAGCTTAGCCAGGAGATGCTAATGCAGTTATAAATTTTTATTACCATGGTGGTTTCAATAATGTTATCCTATATAATAAAAGCCTAATATGCAAATTGACCGAACGGTGAAATGACCGGTCGCTATGACACACACTGACCGCCAGGGGGGCAGGCGCTCAATGCAGGAGATACCCCCAGCCAGCAGGCTCCAGGCCAGCCAATGCAGGTGCCAGCGGGGGCCCCCCATCGCCGGTCACCCCACAGATTGGCCTTGATCACTGGCCAGGCCTAGGGACCCTCCCTTGAATTTCATGCACCAGGCCTCTAGTTGGGAATATAATAGCCTCTGGAGAATGGCAGAAAGTGTAGGGAAACTTACTTAAAAGACTGCTTACAGAGGTGTGTTTTTTATAAAGGCCATGCTTACATTCATTGATTTTCTATGGGGTGTGTAAGAGAAAGGAGAAAATACTACTAGCTACGTTTTTCTTGGTTTTTGTTTATCAGACTGTTGTTCTGGTTAATTCCACCAACTGAGGGATATTTCAAATGGGTTTACATTTTGGACGTGTGTTAGAATGAGGATTTCTTTTCTTCCTTTCTTTTTTAAAAATATATTTGTATTGATTTCAGAGAGGAAGGGAGAGGGAGAGAGAGAGAGAAACATCAATGATGAGAGAGAATCATTGATCAGCTGCCTCCTGCACACCCCCTACTGAGGATCGAGCCCACAACCCTGGGCATGTGCCCTTGACTAGAATCAAACCCCTGTCCTTCAGTTCGCAGGGTGATGCTCTACCCACTAAGCCAAACCAGCTAGGGCCCGATGAGGATTTCTTAATCTCGGCTCTGGTGACATTTTGGGTCTGATAATTCTCTGTTGTGGGGGCTGCCCGGTGCTTGGTAGGGTGTTTAGCAGCAGCCCTATCCTCTATTGATTCGATCACAGTAGCAATGACTACCCCCCCCCCAATCGTGAAAACCAAAAATGTTTCCAGATGCTGCCAAATATGCCCCGCCAATTGGCCCTGGTTGAGAACCCTGGGTTGAGCAATCTTTGGAGTCTGCTAGGCAGTTCCACTATCCATTGTAAGAGCTTTAAGAGGAATTGACTTCTCGGGATATTTTTGCTTGGTTTATGCTCCAAGGACATGTGAAAACTCCTAAATGATGACTCTTGCCTCACACATCACTAATCTTCCATCTAACTCACTAATGCATGCTACTATAGGGTGGCCCCCAAAAATGTATGCATACTTTTAGAGCTGATAGCTCAATTTTGGAAATGCATTTTAATAAACACTGCCTTTAGCCCTAGCTGATTTGGCTCAGTGGATAGAGCATCAGCCTGTGGACTGAAGGGTCCCAGGTTCGATTCCGGTCAAGGGCACATGTCCGGGTTGTGGGCTTGATCCCCAGTAGGAGGCGTACAGGAGGCAGCCGATCAATGATTCTCTCTCATCATTGATGTTTCTCTCTCTCCCTCTTCCTTCCTCTCTGAAATCAATAACAATGTATTTTTTAAAAAAAAAAAAAAACACTGCCTTTATAATTATTCAAAGTGTGCATATACATTTGGGGGGACACCTTATATTTGAGGAGACTTCAGTTAAACAAGGAAGGAAAGCATTCATATCACCTTGCATTACATGAAATGAAGAAAAGTACTGTTTCTTTCAACAGCAAACCAAATTCTGCTCTTTGCTACAAGATGTGGTTTTGAACTGCTGAGTCTGCTGGTCCCTGAACTGGCAGTTGGGCCTCAGACATGCAGGGCTTCCTATGCGGCTCCATGAGCACAGCTGCGGCAAGAGGGCCGGCGATATTGGGTCATGCTACTTATGACACTCACAGAAAATCCCAGCTTCCCTCTGCTTCTGTTTTTATTTTTATTGATTTCGGAGAGAAAGGGAGAGGGAGAGAGAGAGAATCATTGATCGGCTGCCTCCTGCATGCCCCCTACTGGAGATTGAGCCCATGACCTGTGCATGTGTCCTTGACTGGAATCGAACCCGGGACCCTTCAGTCTGCAGACCGACGCTCTATTCACTGAGCCACACCAGCTAGCCCTCTGCTTCTTGAACCAATGGAATCCACATGAGTGGGGTGCGCATGTGGATGCCAGAACAATGGAATGTGGGCTCGTGCAGCATCTCCCCTGTCAGGGGAGAATGGTAATTGATGCATAGAAATCCCACCACGTCCAGAGCTGGAAACGGTGCTCAGGCT
>NW_005871097.1:6352533-6426663 GCF_000147115.1 Myotis lucifugus
TCAGAACTTTCATTCCCCTGTGATTCAATCCAGTTGTCTTACTTTAATACCGGTACTGAGTTCCTAGCCCCCCCACAACCGCCCTCAGGCACCGAGGTGATTAATCCTGGCAATTGCAGACGGGTTTTTATATTCCCCTCTGTGCCCCCCATAAAAGCTGTCACAGCTCAAATCAATCCTGGCAAGAGGATAAAACTATTTGTTAAAAAACAAGTCACCTTCACCCAGTAGAATATGTTTTATAGTTCCAGCACCTTCTATAATCAATCACTTTCCACCCAAAGTACCTCCTTCAAGTTCAAAACTCAAGTGACTTGTGAAAAAGGAGAGAGGAGACTAGAGGAAGAGAGGAGTTTCTGAATGGAAAACTTGAACTTCACCCTAAATGCTTGTACCCTCCAGGAAGTAGAGATACCGGGAGAGACTCAAAGCTGCAATGGCTTTACTGTTCGGTTTCATATTCATTTTCTGTGGACATTTCTTTTTTAAAAATATATGTTTATTGGTTTCAGAGAGGAAGGGAGAGGGAGAGAGAGAAACATCAATGATGAGAGAGAATCGTGGATCAGCTACCTCCTGCAAGCCCCACTGGGGATCAAGCCCACAACCCGGGCATTTGCCCTTGACCGGGAATCAAACCATGACCTCTTGGTTCATAGGTCAATGCTCAACCACTGAGCTCACCAGCCAGGCTCTGTGGACATTTCCTTCAAAATCCATTTGATCTACTGAAATGTGCAATTCCTTATTATTTGATTCTGTGGACACATTTGAAAAATCATCCAAATGGAGCTCAGCTTGCTCAGATATACTGGTGGGGAGAAAAAGAACAGGCGACACACAGAATATGTAAGCAAAAGCACACCCTTTGTGAGAAGGTAACTACAGCAGAATAAATGGATTGACACCTGGGGCTGGTGTGATGGGAATAGGGTGGTCAGGACAGGCCTCCTGGAGAGGTGACATCAGAGCAGAGACATAAAGGAGGTGAGGGAGGGAGCCACATGGGTACGGGAACAGGCGTCTTCTAGGCAGAGAGGACAGCAGTGCAAGGGGGAGTGGGCTCGGAGTCATGGCTGGCATGTAGGAGAGAGCATGCATGGAGGCCCGTGTGCCCAATAAGACAGCACAGAGAGTCAGAGGGGACAAGGCTATGAGGGGACAGGGCCAGATCCTGCAGGGTGTGGCGGGCCACTGTAAGGATTTGGCTTCCCTAGACACCAAGTGCTGGCCTCTGGGCCCATTTTGTTTTCATAGCTGCTCTGTGCCAGAGGGGAGGATGTCATTGTTGTTTGCTCTCTGCTGCCTAGCAATGCCTGGCAGGCCGTGGGCACCTGAATTACTCGGGGGAGGAGGGGAAATGAGCCTGAGTGGTGCCACCTGCCCTCAGAAGCTCAGGGACACACGCGCTGTCCTTTTTTCCCGTGCCACGCTCCAGTCCAGGCCACCAGCATGAATCCATCTTTATTTTCAAGCCAAAATGATTTCCCAGGTTTGAAAGGAGCTTCCAGCTCCCTGGCTCTCCATCCACCAACCTGTAGTGCAGCGGTTCTCAACCTGTGGGTCGCGACCCCTTTGGGGGTCGAACGACCCTTTCACAGGGGTCGCCTAAGACCATCGGAAAACACATATATAATTACATATTGTTTTTGTGATGAATTACTATGCTCTCATTATGTTCAATTTGTAACAATGAAATTGGGGGTCACCACAACATGAGGAACTGTATTAAAGGGTCACAGCATTAGGAAGGTTGAGAACCATTGCTATAGTGAGTCACAGAAATCATTCTGCTAAGGACAATGACAGGTGCCCCCACTGTGTATGTGCCCTGGGCTGGATGGAGAGGCAGCAAGGCTCTGTTGAGCGCTGAGTAAAAGCCCAAGCTGGAAGCACCTCCCTTTCTCAGGGAGCCTCCCTCAGATCTCCTCCCCAGGGAGCACTGCAAGGAGCGAGGAGCGAGGAGTCTGAGATCTCTCTACACCAGCAGCCTCTCCATCAGCCCCTGAGAAGCAGTGTGATTCCTGGGACAGGCTGTGCCGGGAGGGGGAGGGGGGTTGGAGGCAGAGAGAGAGCCCCCAGCATCTTTACCCTGAACAGATTCCAGCCTCTGCATCTTCTTGCGTGGCTGGAGGAAGGAGGGGAGGACTGAGGGATGAGACCAGCAGCTGAGGTGGAGTTCAGGGCATTGGGGTCTACTATTCTGAGCACCTGGACCTGCCTTTCTCAGAAACTTCCTCACACTGGATTCTAATATTCTACCTCTGACATTAACATACTCCCTGACAAGCAGAGGGCAGGTCTTCAGGAAGTGTTTTTTGTTTGTTTGTTTGTTTGTTTGTTTTTAATAAATGTAGGAAGGGATGGATGGATGGGTGAATTCAGTTATAAACAACCAACATCTCATCAGTCTATAAAATACATAGCCCCTGACAAAACACAGAGAAGACAGATGATTGACATCTGATTAGGGTTCATGATTGTCCTCGGAATAAATCTTTTTTTTTTAAATCCTCATCTGAGGATATCTTTCTATTGATTTTTAGAGAGAGTGGAAGAGAGGGAAAGATAATCTCAACCCCAGCTCTGCTATTGTGTCCAACCTAATGTGGGGAAAAACGACATAAAATTCTTAAAAGCAAAATCGCAATGATTTGTAATTGTAGTCAAAGCTGGATCAAAGCAAAATGCAAAAATACAAAAAGGGTTAGTAAAGTTCTAGAATGACAGAAGCATTCCCCACAGTGTGGGTAAAAGCCACGAATGAGGGTGTATATAAACTCACATTGAAAAAGCAAAATTTAAAAAAAAGACTAATTTTGCCGCAAATGATAACCTCCAACACTAAAATCAATTGAATGGGATTGTGCCCAGCAGGTGAGACCTAAGCTAACAAAGGCCCGTGCTGACAGGGGCTGGAGACCCTTGCAGTTGCTGGTGGAAGTGTCCCTAAGCTTCAAATAAAATGGGCCTGTGAGTCGCCCCAGTCCTAACTGGGTGTTCCCCATAGATGAGTGCCATAGACAGAAAGCTGTTCCCACGTGGCCCCCACACAGCCCTGGGCATCAGGGCATCAGAAGGAAGCAGACATGGCTCCGCTGCAGCTAGTCTCATGCTCATCTTCCTTAAAAACCATCCTCAACCCTGGCTACACAGCAGGATCATCGGAGGAGCTTTGAAAACGCTCCTGATTCTGGGCTCTTCCAGACCAGGAAACTAAGAACCCCCAGGACAGAGCCAGGCATCGGGAGCTGTGAAAGTCCCCCCAACCCCCGAGATTCTGATGGGAACTGTGACTCTTGAGCTTCTGACAGACTTCCGTGAAGGAAGTGTAGGCAGAGCACAAATCACCCAGCACACCTGCTTTCCTCTTCCGCATCTCTGATTCTGCTACTAAGAACCACCACATTTTGAGAAGAGAGATCAACAAGAGCACGGTTCATTTCCTTCTAGAAGTCACCATGGGTCTCATCGTTCTCTAGCTCAAGTCTGACACAAATTATCGGTCTCATTTTTAGGGACCATGAGTACAGAAAACACCCTATGTAGGACTTCGTAGGGGGGAATTAATTAGAGCTCACATTCGTGATACTTGAGAATTATATGTTCTCAATGATTATGAGTGATAAAGGAATTCTGCAGTATCATACTGTTCAGTTGGGATTTCTGGGTTTGGGTCACAGCTTTCTGTACTCACTAGCTGTGTGACCAAGATGGGCAAGTTACTTCACCCCACTAATCCTAGTGTGTTCACACACAAAATGGGGGGATTTGTAAAGCTCTTAGAGTTGTGAGAAACATGAAAAGGACATTCATGAAAAGGATTGTACACAATGTCCATCTATTTTTTTAAACTACTTTTTAAATATATTTTTATTGATTTTTTGCAGAGAGGAAGGAAGAGGGATAGAGAGTTAGAAACATCGATGAGAGAGAAATATCGATCAGCTGCCTCCTGCACACCCCCTACTAGGGATGTGCCCGCAACCAAGGTACATGCCCTTGACTGGATTCGAACCTGGGACCCTTTAGTCTGCAGGCCGACGCTCTATCCACTGAGCCAAACCGGTTAGGGCAATGTCCATCTATTTTTATCAATTGATTATAAAACTATTACCCATCTCAATGAGATATACAAATTGAGAGTAAATGTTTAGAAACTTTTATATACTTTGACGTTATGTTTATCAAATCTAATAATAAACCTCCTGGTCTTGCATTTTGTATGTCTTTTTATTTAATTTTTCTAACTCATGTTTTTATTTCACTTTAGAAAAGTATTGGTCTGTGGGCTTGTGTTTGGTGTCTTTTGATTTCTCTAATAATTTATTTTTTTATTTTATGAAAGTATTTTTCTATGAGAAATTGGAGATTAAATCACTGGTTCTCCACAGATAGAGTTTGAGGTTAAAGCTAAATTCATGAATACTGTGTCATAGAAAGTAATGGAAAACCTATTGTATTTGTTTTCTATGCTATATAACAAACTACCTTAAATTAAATGGCTCAAAATAACACCTATTTATTTTTTCAGTTTCCATGGGTCAGGAGTCTGGGCACAGCAGGGCTGGATTCTCTGCCGGGTCTCACAAGGCTGCACTCAAGGTGTCAGCTGGGGCCCTAGCCAGTTTGGCTCAGTGGATAGAGCATTGGCCTGTGGACTGAAGAGTCCTGGGTTCAATTCCGGTCAAGGGCACATGCCTGGGTTGCGAGTGTGCAGGAGGCAACTGATCAATGATTCTCTCTCATCATTGATGTTTATCTCTCTCGCCCTCTCCCTTCCTCTCTGAAATCAATAAAAATATGTATATATTTTTAAAAGGGTGTCAGCTGGGCTTGGGTCTAGAGCTCAAAGACCTCAGCCCTGAAGCTATGACTGGGGTCCCTGCTTCCATACTAACCATCAGCCAGAGGTCAGGCTCAGCTCCTAGAGCAGTGATGGCGAACCTTTTGAGCTCGGCGTGTTAGCACTTTGAAAAACCCTAACTTAACTCTGGTGCCGTGTCACATATAGACATTTTTTGATATTTGCAACCATAGTAAAACAAAGACTTATATTTTTGATATTTATTTTATATATTTAAATGCCATTTAACAAAGAAAAATCAACCAAAAAAATGAGTTCACCTCTGACACGCATGTCATAGGTTCGCCATCACTGGCCTAGAGGCTGCCCACAGTTCCTTACTACACGACCCTCTCCCAGACCTCTCCCCACACGGCAGCCCACTTCTTTAAGACCAGCCAGGGAGAGCCTCTTACTTGGGGCCACTAAGAAAGTCCTACATAATGTAATCAAGGAAGTGACATCCCATCGCCTTTGCCATATTCTCTTGGCTGGAATTAGGTCACAGGTTGCCTGGCACTCAAGGGAAGAGGATTATATAAGGATGTGACTCATTGGGGGTCATCTTAGGGTGTATCCACCACACCCATCAACAGCTAATCCTATTTTAATGGGTTGAGTCTTCCAATACATAGTAAGCCACCAATCACCATATAAACTAAACTTGGCAGCAAGAAGCATGCATCCAATGATGAAAAACAGATGAAAAGAATCATAGACATTGGGAATGTGTAAAGGTGTTAGTTTGATTGTTTCTCTGTATGTTTTTTAAAGAATTGTTTCTTTGTGAAGAACTATAATTTTTTGGCATTCTACCATTGCAGTGTACCATAAATGTAAAGCTTTTATGGCTCAATTCAGAGTATCTTTCTTAAAGGAATATCTCATTATGGGGCAGAGAACTTTTTAAAATTATATTTTTTTTATTGATTTCAGAGAGGCAGGGAGAGGGAGAGAGAAACATCAATGAAGAGAGAATCATTGATCAGCTGCCTCCTGCACGCCCCCTACTGGAGATCAAGCCCGAAACCCAGGCATGTGCCCTGACCGGAAATTGCACCGTGACTGCCTGGTTCATAGGTCGATGCTCAACCACTGAGCCACGCCGGCCAGACTGGGGCAGAGAACTTTTTTAAAAGTTCCATTAAGATTGGAGTCTTGGTTCTAAGTGTTCTGTACAATATACTTGTCCTACCTGCAAAAAAAAAAAAAAAAAGAAAGGAAGGAAGGAAGGAAGGAAGGAAGGAAGGAAGGAAGGAAGGAAGGAAGGAAGAAAGAAAGAAAGAAAGAAAGAAAGAAAGAAAGAAAGAAAGAAAGAAAGAAAGAAAGAAAGAAAGAAAGAAAGAAAGAAAGAAAGAACCACAGAGAAGTTGGATAATTTGATGCTCATATAACATCAGGCATAAAGAAGCAAATCTATGAATTAGTCCTGCCAAACTGCCATGGCACAATTTTCAAATAATACACCTTGATGTCCACCTTTCCTATGGCTGATGCCTCTGAAAAATTGGTGTGGCTGGCACAGTTTTCTGCAATTATTTTCTTGATGAATATAGAGTTCAACATAATTGCCCTTGAAATGAGATATTTAACGGTGTGAAAGCTAATGACCATGTAAATGGCAATGCCCAATAAAGACCTACTTATCCCCATAAACTCCCTGAAATATAATGCTTTAGCTGTGGAAATTGCTTAATACACCTCTTTTAGTCTTGGCTAATTTTTATAGATTATGGGTTCATTTATAGGGACTTTTTAAAAAGCCCAGCTCTCGACCTGCGTCTACTTGAAGAATTCTCCAAGGCCCTGGCCTGTTGTCTGTTGGCAGCAGGACTGGTGAGCCTGTGTAATTGCTTTTCTTGAGAAGGAGCCCTGGTTTGACAGAACAACAGGGGCATGGCACGTATGACCTGTCTGCACGCACATGAGAGGTACCCAATAGCTTCAAGAGCTTTTGGAATGCTCATGCCATGTGAATACTGAATGGATGAAGCCATGAATGAGAACAATGTCACTCCAAAGGAGACGAAGTCCTCCGTAATGAAGCACAGCTACAAACATCTGATAGACAGCTTTGCAACAGAAGCGATTTGGTCAATAATGGCATCTTCTGATTTTTAAAGATTTTGGGGGGAGATAGAAGAGGTTGAAGGGGGGATAGTGATGGAAGGAGACTTGACTTGGGGTGGTGAACACACAATACAATATACAAAGGATGTGCTATATACAGAATTGTACACCTGAAACCTATATAAATTTATTAACCAATGTCACCCCAATAAATTCAATAAATAAAAAAATTTAAATTAGCCCTAACCGGTTTGGCTCAGTGGCTAGAGTGTGGGCCTGTGGACTCAAGGGTCCCAGGTTTGATTCCGGTCAAGGGCATGTACCTTGGTTGCAGGCACATCCCCAGTAGGGAGTGTGCAGGAGGCAGCTGATTGATGTTTCTCTCTCATCGATGTTTCTAACTCTCTATCCCTCTCCCTTCTCTGTAAAAAATCAATAAAATATATTTTTTAAAAAATTTAAATTAAAAGATTTTTAAAGGTGGAAGAGGATAGGAGAACAGGGGCATATATAGAAACCTGCAGAGATTATTATTATTATTTAAAAAATATTTTTATTGATTTCTGAGAAGAAGGGAGAGGGAGATAGAGATAGAAATATCAATTATGAGCGAGACTCATTGATAGGCTGCCTCCTGCATGCCCCACACTGGGGATTGAGCCTGCAACCCAGGCACGTGCCCTTGGCTGGAATTGAACCCAGGATCTTTCAGTCCGCAGGCTGACACTCTATCCACTGGTCAAACCAGTTACGGCCATGCAGAGATTATTTTAGGGGAAATCCGTATGAGATCACATTATATTGATTCTAGAACTGCCATCATGCCTTCAGCAGAGCGAAGGTTGATATATTTACAGAATAGCTGTGCACCGACCATGCTTGGGTTACATACATGGTTTACATAGCTCCAAACACCTCCCTCCCAACTGTTGGAAATGCATCCTTCTACTGGGACACTTCGCTAGAAATGACCCCACTGGAGAGCCTTACCATCTCATCTCTAACAGCCTCATAGAGAGCCTGCCTTTTACACTCCTGTGGGGACATTTTTAAAGCTCACATTTCACATAACAACTCTGTGAGATCCCTAGGCTGAAGGGCTGTTCATCTGGGGGAGATGAAAAAGAAAAAGAGCCCGGCCAGCATGGCTCAGTGGTTGAGCGTTGACCTATGAACCAGGAGGTCCCGGTTCGATTCCCGGTCAGGGCACATGCCCGGGTTGTGGGCTCAATCCCCAGTGTGGGCGGGCAGGAGGCAGTGGAACAATGACTCTCTCATTATTGATGTTTCTATCTCTCTCTCCCTCTCCCTTCCTCTCTGAAATCAATAAAAGTATATCTAAAAGAAACAGAATAATGAGCCACTGTAAAGCTCAGGGGGGTGTTTTGGGAAGGGCATGTTGGATGGGCTCTCTTACAGGGACCCTAGGGAGCAGCGAGGAGCGTCCAGGAGTTGAGAAAGACATGAAGAAAAGAGGCACCAAAAGCAAACGCTCGCTTCGCTTCTTAGGGCCTCTGAGAAGAGATACTTACTCTAGGGCAGGGGTCCTCAAACTACGGCCCGCGGGCCACATGCAAATACAAATATTGTATTTGTTCCCGTTTTGTTTTTTTACTTCAAAATAAGATATATGCAGTGTGCATAGGAATTTTTTCATAGTTTTTTTTTAAACTATAGTCCGGCCCTCCAACGGTCTGAGGGACAGTGAACTGGCCCCCTGTTTAAAAAGTTTGAGGACCCCTGATCTAGGGCCTCGAGGCTCCCAGCTTATTGGCTGGAGGCCCGACAAACTCAAGGCTGAATTCAAATCTATAGAAGAGCTCTCTCCCTTGGAAATATGATGGAGCCATAAAAGTAACCCACATGTGTAATTTTTAAATCTCCAGTAACCACATCTGAAAAAGTATAAAGAAACAAGTGAAATGAAGACATTCAATTTAACGCAATCTATCTAAAATATTATCTGTAATGTTGTATTACATGCAGTCAATATAGAAATTACTCGACACTTTATTTTGTTTTATTATTTTGTTCATCCTCACCCGAGGATATTTTTCCATTGATTTTAGAGAGAGTGGAAGAGAGAAGGAGAGACAGAGAGAAATATCGATGTCAGAGAAACAAATTGATTGGTTGCCTCCTGCTCACACCCCAACCAGGGCCCAGGCCGGGGAGAAGCCTACAACCCAATTACATGCCCTTGACCGGAATCGAACCTGGGACCCTTTTTGCCCACAGTCTGACAGCTCTATCCACTGAGCCAAACCGGCTAGGGCACTAAAACTTTATATTCTTCTTTTGTACTAAGTCTTCAACATCGGGTATGTATATTACACTCACAGATTGTCTGAATTTGGATTTGACATTTCAGTTGCTCAGTAGTCACATGTACTAGTATGTACTGTATAGAAAATGCAGCTATAGAGAACAGTGTTCTAACAGATCCCCAGCTAGATGCGGAACATTCGAGACCACCTGTTGGCAAGGCTGCTGTGCCTCTAAAACACTGGAGAGTAAATCTGGAACATTCCTCATCGTCTTTCATGGAAAAACACAGTCATCAAGTAATGTATTCAAGAAGAAAATTGCCTAAAAGGAAATTAAATATCATCAAAATAAAGGTGCATTTCTGCGTGCCTACATAAAATCGTTTCTGGGCTCCCAGCCTAGAAATCCTGCATTAATTATAGATATGGATATGTACACACATGCAGCACTCAGATGTTCTTCATTTCACAAGCAAGAATTGACTTTGGAAAACTGAAGCAATAGTCTTCATCATAGCCCCCGTGGAGGAAGGTGACAATTATGAATGTCCTCATTTCATAGGTGGAGAATTGGGCACTGTTTTCTCAGAGGCACATATGGTTTTTGGCTTCTGCAATGACTGGATTCTGTCCCTCTACAATTTGTATGTTGAAGCCCTAATACCCAAATGAGACTGGATTTGGAGATAAGGCCTTTAGGAGGAAATTAATCTTAAATAAGGACATAGGGGTGGGGCCCTCACCTAGTAGTATTGGTGGCCTTATAAGGACAGGAAGAGATCTCTCAATCCCCCCCCCCCCCACCCCTGTGAGGACAAAGCAAGAAGGTGGCCTTCTGCAAGCCAAGAAGAGAGCTCTGCCCAGGAACCAAATCAACTGGCCTCTCGGTCTTGGATTTCCAGCCTCCAGAACTTTGAGAAAAGAAATTTCTGTTGTTTAGGCCACTCAGTCTGTGGGATTTGTTACGGCAGCCCAAACAGACTAATACAGCCTCTATTCTTTCTGGAATCAGAATTCATCATCAGAAGTGGGTTTTCATGGTGGCTAGCTAGAGCTAAGCTGCACATCCATCTCTAGAATTACTCCATACAAACTGGTAATGGCTCAATTCCAAGTTACAGAGCCCATTCATCACCAGGGAACTGCAGTGTGCCAAGGCAACTTCACTCCTGGGAGGTGATATTCCTTCTTGCTCTTCTTTTAAAACCATTGGCCTTAGTTACGAGTTACTGGTGGTAGGGAACCAAAGTCGCTCAAAATAGTTTAAGAGTAAATGAAGAGCCCCAGCCGGTTTGGCTCAGTGGATAGAGCATGGGCCTGTGGACTGAAGGGTCCCAGGTTCGATTCCGGTCAAGGGCATGTACCTTGGTTGTGGGCCCATCCCCAGTAAGGGGTGTGCAGGAGGCATCTAATCAATGTTTCTCTCTCATCGATGTTTCTCTCCCTTCCTCTCTGTAAAAAAGCAATAGAATATATTTTTTTTAAAAAAAAAAGAGTAAATGAAGAGCCCTGGCCAGTTTGGGTCATGCCCGGGTTTCAGACTCGATCCCCAGTGGGGGAGTGCAAGAGGCAGCCAATCAATGATATTTCAATGAATGAATAAAGATTTTTAAGTTTCTCAGGTTTAACTGCGACTACAGTACATTTTGAGAGACTTGGCCCACATAACGAAAAGCTCTCTGAGGTTCTCGATCAAGTCCAAGAGGGCCAAGGGGGCTTGAGACCAAAACTTTGGGAACTGCCGCAATGGTGGGCCCTGGAGCCAGTTACCCGGGTTCCAATCCTGGCTCCTCTAACGACTGGCTGTGTGACCCGAGATTAGGTTCCGAACTCCGCTGTGTCTGCTTCTCCAGCTGCAGCCCTGGGACAGCAGCACTAACGCTGCTGTGAGGGTGAAAGGACTTCATCGGGGAAGCGCTCTGGAAAGGTGCCGGATGCATGGTTAGTGGTCAAGGTCAGATGACGCTAATACGCACAGAAGCACTAGTGAGCACCAGGCATTGTGCTGGCCTCCAGTGACACAGAGGTGACCGGTACAAGGTCACGGTCCCCAAGGGATGCACATTGGGGAGCAAGAGGCCCAGGGACACAAGTCATTTGTGTGCGGACTTGGCCACGGCCTGTGGGACCACGGGGTCAGGACCTTCAGGAAAGGAATTTAAACATCTCCATCCAGTGAGACACAGCTGAGAAAAGCCCCTCCGTGAGTCCAGAACGTTCTGAACTGACATACTTGTGAAGAACGTTTACAGAGCTGGGACTTACTGAAAGGAGACCAGCTGGGAGTCGGGTTACCAGGGTCACCCCTTTCTACATTGCAACTTCGCTTTAGCAACGTATCTAGTAAACAGCAAACATCTGCTGTGTTCCTGGCTCTGGGCTAGGACAGTGGTTCATGGAGATGATCAAGATATACCCCCTGCCTTGAAGGAAGTCCCAGAATGGAGAGAAACACAGCCTGGCCATCATTATGCTGCATAGAAAATACTGGAAAAGACAAGGAGCAGCCACCTCACCTCTCTGCCCCAGCCCTCACCTACCAAACGCGCCCAGCACTATGTAACCCAAGAAGTTTTTTCCTGATCTAAGACCCTAATATTCTAACCCAGTGGTCGGAAAACTGAGGCTTGCGAGCCACATGCGGCTCTTTGGCCCCTTGAGTGTGGCTCTTCCACAAAATACCACGTGCGGGCGCGCATGTACAGTGCAAAGTTGACTTAAAACTTTAAGTAAAGTTTATTAACTTAATTTTAGGGAACGTTGTGGAGGGAAAGAAGATGTAGTGTCGAGGATTGAGAAGGGTATGTTGAGATGGTTTGGACATATAGAGAGGATGAACGAAAGGAGACAGACGAAACAAGTGTACAAGACGAGTGTGGATGGGAGAGTTGGAAGGGGTCGACCTCAGCGAACGTCCCTCAATCAGACTGAGGACATTTTTAGCAAAGGCCAGCTTAGGAGTACCCTAATGAAGTTAATAACAATGTACCTACCTATATAGTTTAAGTTTAAAAAATGTGGCTCTCAAAAGAAATTTCAATCGTTGTACTGTTGATATTTGGCTCTGTTGACAAATGAGTTTGCCGACCACTGCTCTAACCAAATGTTGTCGGTCCTTTCAGAAAGTGTATGTGGACTTAGGGTCATGTGTCATCATCATTAACATTGGGGGAGATGCTGTACCATGGGGAGCAGTGATATTCCCAGGTTATCAAATGGAGAAACTTCGACCTCAGAAAGTTTGAGTCTTGCTCATGGGGAGTCCTGGCTCAAGAAATAGACAAACTCTACCCTAGCTGGTTTGGCTCAGTGGATAGAGCGTCGGCCCACGGACTGAATGGTCCCGGGTTGCATTCTGGTCACAGGGCACGTACCTCGGTTGCAAGCTCGATTCCCGGACCCTGTTAGGGTGCATGTGGGAGGCAACCAATTGAAGTGTTTCTCTCACATCGATGTTTCTCTCTGTCTCTCCCTCACCCTTCCACTCTCTCTAAAAATCAATGAAAAAATACCCTCAGGTGAGGATTAACAAAAAATTAATTAATTTTTTAAATTTTGTTTTATTGCTTAAAAAAATTAATAAATTTTAATAAAAGAGAAATAGACAGCCCTGACTGGTTTGGCTCAGTGGATAGAGCGTCGGCCTGCGGACTGAAGGGTCCCAGGTTCGATTCCGGTCAAGGGCATGTACCATGGTTGTGGGCACATCCCCAGTAGGGGATGTGCAGGAGGCAGCAGATCGATGTTTCTCTCTCATTGATGTTTCTAACTCCCTCTCCCTCTCCCTTCCTCTCTGTAAAAAATCAATAAAATATATTTTTTTAAAAAAGAGAGAAATAGACAAACTCCAAGGTAGAGAGGTACTCAGGCCTCTTTGGAGTTCTCGGGACAGATGTTCCTCAACAGGAGATGAACTCTGCCATTTCCTAGTTGGGATTTCAGATGTAAACTCACCTGGCTGGTTACTGCTAACCATTTCCCAGCCCTTACACCGCAGGCTTTCTCCTTTGGAGAGTTACCCTCTGGAGACAAAAATCGCATCGATGCACCATACTATCTACCACAACGGTATTGCCTGGATTATTGAGCTAATTTCTTCAGATAACCACAAACACCAAGTTTATTTTCTGTACATAACCTCAAATAGAAGGTTTACACAATTAAGTACAACAGTATGCAACTTCATTTGAGAATCTGGACTTTTCCATCATGTATCTTGGGATGGCCTGGTTGGGATTGTCCGAAATCAGCTAATATTTACAGAACTATGCCAGAACTGGATTTTATTTCTTCCCCACATGCAGAGAAACGCCTGACCTATCACTTCTAGTTGTATAGAGAACATTGATTCCAATTACTTGCGTATCATCTTTCCAGCTTAAATGTCCATCCACTAGCGCTAGCCCGAAGCATTTTGCTAATGTAGTGCTTTGGTAATCAGCCAGAACGAAGAGAAATTTAGGTCAATTGAACGGAAGAGAGGCTTGGTGAAGGTTTCGAGGCTGTCATTTTCCCTTTATGAAATAAAATCGATAAACTCAGGGAGACCTGTTTGGGATCTAGTCCCAGTCCCCGGATCACTGCTGACTCTACTCCATGGCCTGTGTAAGGCCTTTAACCCTTCATCACCCCTACTACTTCTCCATCCCTAGGTAGTCTACGTTATACTTGATCACCAATGGCCTGCTTTTTTTTTTTTAAGAACTAGAAGATTCTTAAAATCTTTAAGTTGGGAGTACTCGATTTTTACAGGTGTCATTACATTCCCACCTAAATCATATATCATAATCCTGAAATGATGGGTTCTATACAACCAAGTTTTCCAGAATTCTAAGTTCTGTTGTTGTTTTTTTGCCTTTGTCATGGTATCTGCATATTCCCCTTGTTCTTTAAAAAAAAAATTTATCTGTTATTGGAAGTATTACAGAGGTTCCCCTTCCCTCCCCCCCCCCCATTGGCCCCTCCACCCCACACCCATCCCCCCACCCCAGGCCTTTACCACACTATTGTCTGAGTCCATGGGTTATGCATATATGCATACAAGTTCTTTGGTTAATCACTTCCCATGCCCCCACTCCGCCTTCCCTCTGAGATTCATCAGTCTGCTCCATGCTTCTGTCTCTACATCAATTTTGTTCATCAGTTTATTTTGTTCATTAGATTCCACATATGAGTGAGATCATGGTGATACTTGTCTTTTTCTGACTGGCTTATTTCACTTAGCGTCATACTCTCCAGGTCCCTCCATGCTGTCTCAAAGTTCTTGCAAACTACTTCTAATCAGCTGCTTCTCATTTTCAGTGGCCTGAGCAATCAGATAATCCATCTCCTTGGAATTATGCATAAAATAAGAGCAATTGAGGCTGAGTCAGGGCTGAGCTTGTAGTCAGCGTGGAAGACACACAAGCTATTTTACTGAGTGAAGTCTCAGGGTTAGTCACTGTACACAGGTAGATAATCGAAGCGACCAGTCTCGCCATGTCCATATCAGTAAATCATCTGTTTCATTCTGCAAATATTTATTGAACCAAGAGCATGTGTCCACATAGACAGACTCATAAGATTGCTTCCGGAAGCTAAGGCTTACAGATCTTTTCACCTTTTCCTTGGATGACTCGCCCTGTCTAAGTTTTCTGTCTGAGGCTCAAGATATAGCCTCTCAACTTCACACAAAGGTCATATCAAGAGTATTTTCCACCTGGCTGCGACGGCTCAGTGGTTGAGCATTGATCTAGGAACCAGGAGGTCATGGTTTGGTTTCCAGTTAGGGCACATGCCTGGGTTGTGGGCTTGATCCCCAGTGTGGGGTATACAGGAGACAGCCAATCAATGGTTCTCTCATCATTGATGTTTCTCTCTCCCTCCCTCTCCTTTCCTCTCTGAAATCAATAAAAATATATCTATAAAGAAAAGCAAATATAAAAAGAATATCTTCCTGGGAAAGCAAACTTAATAACACCATGCAGGATTCCTACCTGGGAAGAGAGCTTCCTGGGTGGATGCGACAGAAGATGCTGGGGAATCTGCTCTGGGGAGGGCAGACCCTGCGTGTAAGGTGTAAGGCCACAGTTTCCAGGCTTCAGTAGGCATCAGAATCCCTTGGGTTGCTTGGTAACAATACAGTCTCCT
The DNA here is from genome assembly GCF_000147115.1 of Myotis lucifugus. Classification (NCBI taxonomy): domain Eukaryota; kingdom Metazoa; phylum Chordata; class Mammalia; order Chiroptera; family Vespertilionidae; genus Myotis; species Myotis lucifugus. The sequence continues at coordinate 6,367,846 of NW_005871097.1, forward strand.
GGGCCCCACTCTTCGAAATTCAGATTCAGAAGATCTAGGGTTCAGTCAGGAAACTGTGATTGTTTAAAAATATATTTTTATTGAGTTCAGAGAGGAAGGGAGAGGGAGAGAGAGATAGAAACATCGATGATGAGAGAGAACCATGGATCGGCTGCTTCCTGCATGCCCCATACTGGGGATTGTGCCCACCACCTGGGCATGTGCCCTGAGCGGGAATCAAACCGTGACCTCCTGGTTCATAGGTCAACCCTCAACCACTGACCCAGGCAGGCGGGGCGGAAACTGGGATTTTAATTCGCCCTTGGGGTCTTCTGAGGCCAGAAGTATGAGGACCACTCTGGGACTGGGGTTGTGAGTGGTGAGACTTTTCGCAGAACACACGGAGCACACAAGCAAAGGAGATGACGGTGGGGCCACCCTTGGAGGGGAGGGAGAAGCCCTCGCTCTGATTTGGAGCAGCATTTGTACAAAAGCCAGAACAACTTGCTTGCCCCAAAGAAAACCCCCAAAGGCAGAATAAAGAACATGTAAATATGGAGCATTTACATTTCTGATAACCTCATTTGACAAAAAAACAACGAGGACAAAAACAAACCTCTGGCAACAAAGATAGCTACCAGATTCACTTCCAGATCTGAAATGACACCAGACAGGGTCTGCACCCATCTGGGAGATGGAGTTAAAAAAAACAACAGTGTCTCAAAGACCGGAGTTCTTAGGAGTCTTTAACACATTAATAGCACAAAGGATGGACTTGCATGAATAGTTGGATCCCTTTGCTATGGGCACATTCAATGTAACACAGTCACTTCAAATCGGGGGGGGGGGGGGGGTTCTGCCTGGCCAGCGTGGCTCAGTGGTTGAGTGTCGACCTTTGAATCTGGAGGTCATGGTTCAATTTCCGGTCAGGGCACATGCCCAGGTTGTGGGCTGGATCCCCAGTGTGGGGCACACAGGAGGCAGCCCATCAATGATTCTCTCTCACCATTGATGTTTCTCTCTCTCCCTCTTCCTTCCTCTCTGAAATCAAGAAAAATATATTTACAAAATCAGGGGGTTCTTAGCTCAGAAATAATTCTAACACAGCATCTCCGCCTTTGAGGATCCTCCCATCTCCCAGCATCCCTGCCCAGTCTTTTGTATCTCAGACCCTCCAGGACCCAGCAGCTTCCATCATGGGCAGAGCCGCCATGATCCAGACTTCCCCTTACTCCTCCCCCCTTCACCTCCTTCAAATCCCCATCCCCTCAGAACTGCTCTAGCAGAGAACAGGGAAGCAGCATTTGCTAACCGTCCCCCTTGTTACTCCAAAGGAATGGCCTTTGAGAATTACTTCACATTTTCTGAAAGGGGCCTCTTCTCCCAGATGCTCAAGTTGTCTGGCCTAGAGCATGTGTGCTCTGTCTGGTCAGATAAGGCCAGTTCCAGCTCACGGTCACCGACACCTGCTGCTTGCTCTGTGCCAGGCACCATTCTAAACCCTTCAGTAGACCAACTCATGTCATTCTCACAAGGATCCTAAAAGGAGCGCAAGTCACTCCTGCATTTTCAGGTGAGGAGACTGAGGGGGGTGGGATTCAGTAACTTGCCTTAGGGGGGAGCATGGATCTGAAGGGGTGGGCTCAGAATTCAATTCCAGGTGGTCTGGCTCCAGTCGCACCTTTTAGCCACACCCACTACTGTCTTCAAGACCGGAAGTAGATCTGGGCTCTTCTAAATCAGTTACAGCTGCATTTCTTTCTATGCCGGTGAGAATTATGAATTGCCAGTTTCTCTAGACAGCCCCAAGAATTTCCCGTACATATGAAAAAGAATCACTTTGTTGTTACTGAAGCATCCATCTTATATAAAAACTGCTGTTTGAAATTTTAACCTTGCTATTTCTGGCTTCTGTAAATGCTTGCTGGCTTAAATAATAAGGAAATAAGACGACTCCCATTGCAGAGAGGCCATAAACCTTCCCCAGACGACGTTATCAGTGCTGGCGCCAGGCCAAGCCTTTGGTTGAGGTCTCAAAGCCCCAGCACATAGGGCTCTTTAAGAACTTGCAAAGGGAACCGGGAAAACCCCATATTTGAGAGACAAAGAGGGTAAAAAGATATAAATAGGGAAAGTTCCTCCATGTTGGGGCCCAGAATTTGAAATACAGTTTTCTCTCAGTCCGCGTGTAATAATAATAAAGTGTAACTCCATCTCTCTAAGCGTTGCTATCTCCAGTCTTCTGTAACATTATCATTAATCCCACCCGAGGATATTTTCCCACTGATTTTTAGGGCGAGTGGAAGAGAGAGGGAAAGACAGAGAGAAACATCGATGTGAGAGAAACACATTGATTGGTTGCCTCCTGCATGAGCCCCGACCAGGGCCCGGGCCGGGGAGGAGCCTGCAACTGAGGTACGTGCCCTTGACCGGAATCGAACCTGGGACCTTTTGGTCCGCAGGCCGATGCTCTATCCACTGAGCCAAACTGGCCAGGGCGAAAAAGAACCACTTTGATGTTCTACTGCCAATCTGCCCGAGCTCATCCCTACCCCGCGTACATCATCATCCCCAAAGCAATTCTTGACTTGCTCCTGCTCTGCTCTGGGTGACCCCAGATCTCAGCCTCAAAATAAAGATTCTCAGAGTTGCTCTGCTCAGCCTCAGGCTAAGTTCCGGTTATGTTTCCCAGGCTACAAACAGCTCAGGCCGACAGGTAATTATGCATTATTAGCTGGATCCCCGCTGCTGTTCCTCTATTTCCAGCCAGGCTCAGCTTCCCCCCGACACCCCCCTCCTCCTCCTCACTGGGCATGTCCGTGCCCAGGAGCCTTTAATAAGAGACATGCTGCTGTGACAAGCGTCGGGACGGAGCTAGAGCTGCATGGATGCAGGTGGCCTGGATAAGGAGCATGCTGACCACCAGCAAGATGGAAGGCTTCCCAGGTCACGGAGTCCTGGACTTCAATTTGGCTAGAGCTGGTCCAGATGACCAGGGAACAATCACCGTGCCCGATACTAGTAAGCAGCCTTAGGAGCTGAGTTTAAACATTCAGAACTCGGCATGTGTCCAAAATGGTCAATGCCACCTAGTCCAGAGCATGAATAATATCCCACTTCCTCTATCCTCAGCTCTTTTTAAAAAATATATATATATTTTTATTGATTTCAGAGAGGAAGGGAGAGGGGGAGAGATAGAAACATCGATGATGAGAAAGAATCATTGATCAGCTGCCTCCTGCACACCCCCTACTGGGGATTGAGCCCACAACCCGGGCATGTGCCTTTGAAAAAATCAATAAAAAATATTTAAAAAAAAATATCCCACTTCCTCTATCCTCAGCTCTTTTTTTAAAAAAATATATTTTTATTGATTACAGAGAGGAAGGGAGAGAGATAGAAACATCGATGATGAGAGGGAATCATTGATCAGCTGCCTCCTGCATGCCCCCTACTGGGGATTGAGCCCACAACCCGGGCCTGTGCCCTTGACCGGAATTGAACCTGGAACTCTTCAGTCCACAGGCTGACGCCTTATCCACTGAGCCAAACCAGCTCGGGCTCTATCCTCAGCTCTTTATGTTCTCTCCAAAGCAAGACACTCTGCAGGTTCAAGGTTGGGAATGGCTTTTAAATCGATGCCACTGATGCACAGTGGTGTGTGTGTGTGTGTGTGTGTGTGTGTGTGTGTGTGTGTGTGTGTTTATTTTAAAGAAGTTTTAACACATACAAAAATAGTCAAAATGATGTAAGGAAGCCCAGGACCCATCACCCAGCCCCAACAACCATCAGCCCTTGGCCAATCTTTTCACACCTACCTCCACCACCCCTACCAGAAGTCATATTAGTTCATCCCAAAACATTTCAGTATCTCTAAAACAGTGGTTCTCAATGTGGGGGGGGGGGGTAAGTTGCTCCCCACTCCTCTCCCGGGGTCATCTGGCAATGTCTGGGGACCTGTTTGGTTGTGACAACTGGACAAGGGGTACTATTGGCATCTAGTGGGTAGAGACCAGGGATGCTGCTAAACCTCCTACAATGAAAGGATCGCATGCCCCACCCCAATGAAGAATAATCCCTAAATGCGGAGATAGAGAAATCCTGTCTTAAAAGATAAAGAGTTTTTAAAAAACATAAGCACAATGCCATCATCATACCTGAAAATAATTACTATTACATTTTAATAAAGCATGAGATGCCCAGAACAAAACTAGGGCCTTTCATGTTTAGGGTTATTTTTTGTTTGGGGGGGGTGTTGTTTGTTTGTTTTTAATATATTTTTATTGATTTGAGAGAGGAAGGGGGGGGGAGAGGGAGAGAGAGAGAGAGAGAGAGAGAGAGAGAGAGAGAGAAACATCAATGATGAGAGAGAATCACTGATCGGCTGCCTCCTGTACGCCCCACACTGGGGATCGAACCTGCAACCCGGGCATGTGCCCTGACCAGGAATCGAACCGTGACCTCCTGGTTCATAAGTCTACACTCAACCACTGAGCCACGCCAGCTGGGCTAGGGTTTTTATTATAGAAAGCTTTCCAGGATATGTGTACAAAGGTCTTCAAGTAGCTTACAACGATTAACTCACCAGGTGTCTGTTGACTCATCTACCCTCGAGCTACTCCAAGATTCTCATTTTCCGATAAAGCCAGCGAAAGAGGGAGTTCCACTCACATGTTGCCTTGAGGGCCCTTCTCGGTCAGCCTCTACTTCTGTTCATGGAATTTTTTAAAGACACAGAAGATGACAGTTGAAGGATGAATCAGGAATATTCTGGCCCAACATTTAGCTTTTCAGATGAGGCCCAGAGAGCTCCTCTACTTTTCCAAAAAACTCAGAGCTGAATTAATGCAAGTTTTTACAGAATTCACTAAAGTATTCCATGTCAGCTTTTTTTCACACAAGAGATGTGTGAAATAGAAAACTATAAAAAATAAATTGCTACTTTCATCTTTCTGGAATATTAAGAAAAAATAATACAAATACTAGTATGGGGTGTGTGTGTGTGTGTGTGTGTGTGTGTGTGTTTTCACTCAAAATCCGGGGTCTTATTTCCATTTAGGATAATGAGTATGATATGTATTAAGACCCAGGATGGAGTAGGCGGGACCCGCTGGCTGGAGGAATGGTCTGTGGTGGTGAGCTGTGGTTTGATGAGCAGGAAAAGGTGGGATCCAGGAGGTGCCTAAAATCAAGGGGTAGAAAAGCTAAGTCTTCATTCCCATGATTCCTATGGAACTCTTGACTGTTGCTGAGGAAGCAAGTGGGAATGTTGAGGTCAGTGTTTGGACTGGGAGAAGGTTAGGAGAAAAGATATGTCAAAAAGAGTAAATATTGCCTTGATCAGTTTGGCCCCAGTGGAGTAAAGGGTCCCAGGTTCAATTCCGGTCAAGGGCATGTACCTTGGTTGTGGGCACATCCCCAGTAGGGAGTGTGCAGGAAGCAGCTGATTGATGTTTCTCTCTCATCGATGTTTCTCTCTATCCCTCTCCCTTCCTCTCTGTAAAAAATCAATAAAATATATATATTTTTAAAGTAAACATGATGGGAGGAACTATTCCTACTACATAGAGGCTCTTTCAGTAAATGCCAGCCTGTATGGAAAAGCATCCAGAAAGCCACAAGCACTAGGTGACCAGGAAGCATTATGGCTAGTGCTGAGAATCATTAAAAACAGGAACAACATACTAGTACACCAAGGGATGGGGGATAGATGAGGCCGCAGGGAGCTTTTAAGGAGGCACGGTAAAGATAATCATAAAGAAATTATAACGTCATTCCAGAAACAGAAGTGGAGACCTCACAGTGGTGATCAGTTCTCATTTCTCTCCCCTGTTATGAAGCATTGAATTCTCTGTTTAGAAACAATTCCTCATTGTATGGGTCGTGGTAGGAGGCTTTCCAAGGGGAAAGCCAAAGGGTGTCAGGTAATTCCCTCGCCCAGAGTTCTCTGGGACTGGGACTTGAGCACATGATCTAGGCTCAGCCAATTGGAAAGTCCCACCTGGGATTTAGTCTTGAGCGAGGTGAGCAGGAGGTAATCCTGGTGGTTCTGGTGGGCTCAGGAGCCTACAGGTTTGGGGAGGTCAGGAGTAGTGGTGCTAGCAGTGGGGCCCTAAGCAGAGCACAGCATGATCTTGGCCTTGGCCTTGCCCAACGGGCCCACTGTTGGTTCTTGTTTATTTTCTGAGCCTGATCTCTCACTTTCTGATGATTATATGAATGAGCCTGTCCTTCTAATTAATTCCTTTTCTGCTTGAGTTACCCAAAGTTGGATTCTACATTTTATAAACAACAATCCTGATGGCCTATATGTCATTACAAGAAGACCATTCAATGGACACGTAGAATGGCCTGAGTTCTGAGGAATAATAAAAAATTTAGGGGAAAGGCTTGTATGAGTATTTGTAGTACTAGTGACAAGGCTCATGATTCTATGTCTACATGCCAAATAAGCAAATCCACAGTTTTCTAAATTGTGATCTTAAGCATTTATCTTGTGGAATATGTTCCCCAAATCATCAAGCCACATCTTCACAATCAAAGTTCAGTATGTATGTGAAGAGCGTCCTATAATCAAGAATGAGGGTAAAATCCAGTATAATCATAGCGTGCTGTTTGAAAGTGCTATAAATACTAAATGTCTGCTGATCAGTTCATTCAGAGAAAGAGAGAGAAAGAGAGAGAGAGGAGGCTCTATTCTAAACTCTTCAGCGACACCTCTGCCAACACAGGGGCCTGACCTTCCTAAATATTAGGATTGGCTTTCACACCAACTTGAAACATGGGACAGATCTCAAGATTTTAAAGTACACTCTAATTGGCCCAGGATTTTCTCCGAGGAATTTGCATAACTGAACAAGGATATGAAAATATCATGTTTACATCAGCAGAGGAAAAAAGGCTAGAATCAACATGAATACCCATCAGGAGGGAACTGGCTAAAATATGCTACCTCCAGCCCTAGCCGGTTTGGCTCAGTGGATAGAGCGTCGGCCTGCGGATTAAAGAACCCCGGGTTCAATTCAGGTCAAAGGCACATGCCCAGATTGCAGGCTTGCTCCCCAGTCGGGGGGCGTGCAGGAGGCAGCCGATCAATGATTCTCTCTCATCATTGATGTCTCTCTCTCTCCCTTCCTCTCTGAAATCAATAAAAATATATTTTAAAAAACAAAATGTGCTACCTCCATACCATGGACTACCGTGCGACCATGCAATAAGGCAAATGCAATGTAATAACCCACAAGGACACTAAAAGGTCATCGCTAGGTTAAATAAAAGGCAATTCCAGATGTGCAGTGTGGTCCTATGTATTTGAAAACAAAGAAATACCCATTGGTATGCTTTCACTCACAAGGTCACTGAGGAGGAAATCAACTGATGTCAATTACATATCTGTAAGTGGAGTAAAAAAGATTCTGAAAGCTTATTAAGGTAGTGTTAATCCCTCTGAGGAGTGGGACTAAGAAAGGGTAAACTTTTGTGCCTTTATCCTGAGTCCATATTATTTTTAGAATCATAAAAAGAAATGGTTAAAGCTGCTGTGATTGTATTAAATAGAAAACACTGATTATGCTGATTTAGAGCAATACTGACTTGAAGTGCCTTATAATTGTGATTTTATAGGACTAAGCCATAACCTCTTGGTTGTTGTGATGTTTCAAGAGTAGCTCAGTAATGGCCGTGATGAATACTAAGAGCCAAAGATCATCTCTGTGTCTCAGTTCCTTTTGTGGTGATGAGCTTACATTGGTTCAAAGTTCAAGTGTGCTCATGAATCCTGACCCACCTGAAGTCATGAGAACTGGTGATTCAGAGATGGCTCGATACTAAACACTGATTAAGTCTACATGACTAGCAATCAATTATTTGAAATCATAAAGAGGACAGCAAACTTCTGTGAATAAAGCACCTTTAAAAAGAAAGGATTTCTGGGATAACCTTAGGGTAATTATAGAAAAACCTTCTTAACTAAAATTGGGGGCCTTAAATTATTATCCAGATCCTGGTTGATGGGTATTTAACAAAGTATGAGGACAAAGATCACCATAACTATGGCAGTCGCTCTGCCTCAGCTCAAGGACTTCTAGATTATGTCACTGTTAGGATCACACCAGGCCAACGTGGTGAGGGATTATGAGTACATTAGGTCATCTGAAAACCAGATGGGCTGAGCCCCAAAATGGTGCCCGTGCCCAGGGACAGGGAGTCAGACATCTTAAAGGACTCTAGGCGGGCTTTTTCTGGGTGGAGAACTCTCTGGGTGGGTCCGGATCCTGGGAAGGTCCAGAGGGGAGAAATAATGGCCTGAGCAAGTGGAATGTGGTCTTAGCAAGTGGAATGTGGTCTTAGCAAGTGGAATGTGGTCTAAGCGAAAGGGAATGTTGGTTGTGAGGTGGCCTAAAGGTCGCGATTCAATTATTTGACCAGACCTCACAGTCTCCAGGTTGCAGAGGTCAGCCAGGTTGGCTGGCTCTCTCATGGGTTGCTGGCTCTCTCATGGGTTGCACACCTTCACTTTAGGATGACTAGAGGGCTCAGTCTTTCTCTGAGTCCCCTCTGTGTGACATCACGGGCTCCAGATCTTGTTTCTGAGTGTACGGATCTTGGTCGTCAACCTAGACAGGGCTAACCAGGCCCAAGAAGAAGCTTCTCTCCTGGGAGACTCGGGAGTGACATATGACAGAAATGCCCAACAGTCTGGGAAAGTTGCCTTGGTTCGGAGGCAAGAGCACGCCAGTCCCCTATTGACATGTGCCATGTCTGTGGCTATTGGTTCACGCTCCTGAAATTCAATTCAGACCATGTGGTCACCATACCCAAAGGGGCGCCTCAGGGAAGCCTCCACATCCTAAGGAGACTCCAGAAACTCTTAGCCTCTTCAAGGGTCTGATTTTCCATCGTGGTTGCCAGAGGTCAAACCAGTCAAAGTTCAAGTCTACGATGGGCGCTTGGATCTGGACCCAAAGCTCAGGATGGTCGGTTCATTTCATAGGCTTGTTAGCAGTTTCAATTCACACAAAGTAATCTTGGGAGCCCTCTAGTCATGAGTCTCCCAACCCTTATACAGCTGCCGTATTACACTCTCTATTAAAAGATGTCATCAAAATCTGCCCTGCTCGCCCGGCAGTGTAGCTCAGTGGTTGAGTGTAGACCTATGAACCAGGAGGTCATGGTTCGATTCCAGGTCAGGGCACATGCCCAGGTTTCGGCCTCGATCCCCAGTGTGGGGCGTGCAGGAGGCAGCCGATCCATGATTCTCTTTCATCATTGATCTATCTCTCTCTCCCTTCCTCCCTGAAATCAATAAAAACATAAATGTATTTTTAAAAATCTTCCATGTTCCTCTGAGTTTGCCCAGCAGGCCTCTGAAAAAACTACCCGTCTTGGGAAGAATTTTCCACCATGCCAAAGCTGAAGCTGTGAGTGTAAGTGGTAATGACATGCTACACAGCCCCTGTGCCATAATTTAAAGAGTGTGGGGGCTGTGTGGGGATGAGCAGGGAGGAAGACTGTAGAAGTAGGTTAGAGCGCTGGTAAGAGACATCTTTTCAAATCCAAATGGGGTGAACGGGAGGGATCTTGATGCCAAGATATATAAATACTGATGAAAAATCCATATAAATATTTGTCCTTTTTCTAAACTATTATTCCCTCATTTTTGTGGCCAATTGCAAACCCCAAAAAATATCCTAGTGTTGCAAATCGCTTCTAATTTCTCTCTAATTAGTTGCTTTGATCGACAAAGAGGAAATTGGGAAGTTGAATTTAATTTTCAGCAGGAATCGGAGCAGCATAACAAGAACAGGGGTGGGAACACAATGGAGTCGAGGCTCTGACCCCTGACCATCAAACAATCGAGCGCACCAAGGCCCCCGAGTGGCTCTGGCGAACAGCCACTTCTGTCTTTGAAGCTCTCGGTGACGTTGAAGTACATCTTCAAAAACAGGAAACCGTGTGATTTGGATTCTCTGGCAACCTCACCCTCTCTTGTGAACTGTTAACCTGACCGTAGGCCGTTACCTTTGATTCCCATCAAAGGAGGGAGGCAGAAAGAAAATGATTTCCTTTTCACTGAAATCTCCACATTTTCAGAAAAGGCCACGAAGCGAAGTCACTTTGGCTCATTCATGTGCCCAGTAAACCTTCCTGAAACAAGGCCGCGCAGAGCGGGGTGGTGGGGGGGTCAGCTTTGGATTGGGTTTGGAGCAGGGGAAGGGGAATCCCCCCAGGCCAGAGTAGAGATACCGTGAGTGATGAGGGCTACCCTGGATCGTTCGTCAGTCCAGGAGGCGAATCGAGCAGTTACCATAGAACGTCTCAGTCTCAGCACTACTGACATTGGGGCCAGAGAACTCTGAGCTGGGAGCACCCTGTGCACCATAGAATGATTACCCACATCCCTGGCCTCCACCCGCTAGATGCCCCCACCCCCAGATGTGACAGCCAAGCCAGTCTCTAGACCAGTGGTCAGCAAACTCATTAGTCAACAGAGCCAAATATCAACAGTACAACGATTGAAATATCTTTTGAGAGCCAAATTCTTTAAACTTAAACTATATAGGTAGGTACATTGTTATTCACTTAATTAGGGTACTCCTAAGGCTTAGGAAGAGCCACACTCAAGGGGCCAAAGAGCTGCATGTGGCTTGCGAGCCGCAGTTTGCCGACCACGGCTCTAGACCAGTGGTTCGCAACCTTTTTCTGGCCATGCCCCACCTAAGCATCCCTTAAAATCCTGATGCCCCCCGCCACCCCCGCCCCCATGACATAGAATTCTTATTCTTCAAAAAGTGAACTCCTAGTCACGTGGAGGAAGCCTAAAAGGCCATTCACTTGGTCTAAACACGCTTCCAAAGAACACGGCCTCCATGAAAGAGAAAAACCAAACAACGAAAGGACAGTGGGACTGCTGAGGAAGAAATCACTCAGAAATTGTTTAAAAAATAATAATAATACGAAGTGATATGAAAAACTAGCGAATAAAGTCCCAAAACATGTAATAAAGAACAAATGCATAAATATGCCCCAATATATATTTATAGAGTATCTATGAGGCCCCTAGAACCATAAGAAATGCACAAAATTCACTGTGAAGAACTCATTCTCAAATTGCCCCCCTTAGGAGTCAACCCCCCCACCCCACCCCCCCGTGGGGCATGTGCCCCACGCTGGGAACCACTGCTCCAGACACTGCCATCTGTCCCCTGGAGGGCCAGGTCGCCCCGGTTGAAAGCCACTGGCTTAGATGATAGCGTCTGCCCTGGAGACCTGCCAGGTGGACCTGAGACTCAAATGAAAGCGAGTGAGAGTGAAACTTCCGGGTCACCCCTGCCGCCCCAACCCAGGGGCTCTCAGTGCCACCTGCACACTTGCATCCCTGGGGAGATTTCAGTGTCCCGAGGCCCAGGCCACACACATCCCGCGCAGCTCATCAGAGGCTCGGTGGGCAGGACGCAGGCAGCAGAGTGCTCTGTGATTCCCAAGTGACTCCCAGAGACCCTGCTCTGAAGCAGACCTGTGACACCCAGGCCCCAGGCCCCGGCGGGTTGGCTTTGCCATTGGCGGGAAGGCCTGGGCCTAGGTGTCCGCGTGTGTGCACAGCGCTCACCCACTCACGTGCCGACACAGGCAGCAGGGAGTGCTGGAGACACAGCTGCCCAAGACTCTGTTCTTGCCCTCCAGGCAGTTAGGATCTAGTTGGAGAGACTCCTGAAAACCCCACTGAGGAGGCCCTGGTGGAATTCACACAGAGGAGAGCACAGAAGAGGGGCAGTTGGGGGGGAAGGGGAAGATGGGAAAGGGCTGTCAGAAAGAGATGAATGCTTGCATTTGTTCTTAAAGAGCCAGCGCCTAAACTGAACTGCTGCCTTCGAGTGAAAACTTTTGCCAAGAGTCTGAGGATTGGAGAAAATGCTGAAATGTACGTGAACGTGAAGCGCACCCAACCGCCGGAGGCTTACTGGTAGGGAACCCTCCAGTTCCTGCATCGCCAGCCCCCTTTGCTAGATTTGCAAGGTTTGCTTGGCCGTTGGAGCTGAAATCACAGATTCAGGCGACAGTGTATGGGCGTTCCCAGCCCTCGGCCTGAGTCACATCTTAGAGTTCTAGCCATTTTCAAAATGAGTGGTAGATTTTTTCCTAACATTTTATTATTTTTTTTTAATCTATTTTTACTGATTTCAGAGAGGAAGGGAAAGGGAGAGAGAGAAACACCAATGGTGAGAGAGAATCATGGATCGGCTGCCTCCTGCACGCCCCCCACTGGGGGTCCAGCCTGTAACCCGGGCCTGTGCCCTTGACAGGAATGGAACCGGGGACCTTTCAGTCCACAGGCTGACGCTCTATCCACTGAGCCAAACCAGCTAAGCTAGCATTTTATTATTAAACATTTCAAACATAATGCAAAGTGGAATTTTATAGACACCGCTCACGTTCCCACCACTTAGATTTCACCATTGACATTTTGCTGTCCTTGCTTATCCATCCATCCATTCATCCATCCATCCATCCCTCTGTCCCTCTGTCCCTCTGTCTGTCTACCAAGCCACGTGGTCCGTTTCTTGGAGTCAGTTCTCAGTGAGAACAATAAAAGAGCGAGCATTCAAAAAGCCATGTCCACATGTGTTAGTACTAGCAAGCATTATTATTATTTATTAGCCAATTCCCATAACTGGGGTGGAGTAGGGTGTGAGGGACAGGCAGGGTCAGGCTTTCAATCATTAGAAACCAAATCTCTCCATGTTTGTATCAATCCTATTAACTCTGGCGAAATCGCCTTTGGATTTGCATAAACATTTCCTGTGGTCTTTGAAGATAACATCTAGTGGGGGGAGGGGGGCGGGGAACTGAAAGGACCATGGTCACCCTGAAGGCTTTGGTTAGTTCACAAAACCTATGTGACAAATGCGTTTTCAAGTCCCTCTGCTTCCTCCTGCCACAGTCGCCTCAGCCTCAAATAGACTTCCGGCCCGACAAAGGCCCAGAGATTTGCATACTGAGATGTTCCTTTCTGAGAGGCCGCTCACACATGCTCCAGCTGGGGAAGGAGATAAATTGCCCCATCGGAGAGTTCAGAAGAAGCCTTTCTTGGGGGTTTTGTAACTTGGACACTTGCTGTTGGTAAAAGAATGCCTTGTGTCTGTCGAACACGGGCACGGGCCTTTTCGGGTTGTTTCTAGGTGGCTGCTGCGAATAAGTAGTTCTGTGCTTCTCATTCGTCTCCACCTGACACCTCGCCCTGCTTGGTGGCAGAGAATTGCTCCTTGACTTGTCATTCTTTTATTTATTTTTTAAAAATATATTGTATTGATTTTTTTACAGAGAGGAAGGGACAGGGATAGAGTGTTAGAAACATCGATGAGAGAGAAACATCGACCAGCTGCCTCCTGCACACCCCCTGCTGGGGATGTGCCCGCAACCCAGGTACATGCCCTTGGCCGGAATCGAACCCGGGACCCTTCAGTCCACAGGCCGACGCTCTATCCACTGATCAGGGCAACTTGTCATTCTTTTAAAGAAAAATGAGACCTCGCTGGCTTCGTAGCTGAATCCTGCGATGCGGTGCGTGTGTTTCCCGCCTGCAGAGCGGGCCTGGGCCAGCGTGTGGGGAAGGACGCATTTGTAAATTGCATTTATCCAGATGGGATGTGAGTAGTAAGACTGGTTGCACCAAGCACTCGGCAAGATGTGCCTTCTTTCCTGTTACACATCTTAAGCTCGAAATAGAGGGAAACCTGAGGCAATTGAGGCGGAAAATTGCCCAAGATGCCTCATGGGCTCATCTGGGCGCCAAGTGGATGATGGGGAAATGGGGACAGTCGGTGGTGCGCGCGTCAGGGATCCGGGGTTCCCTTCGGGTTCCTGAGAACTCCCGAGTGGAAAGGTGCGCTGCCTTGTTGGGGGAAGACGGCTGCCAACCAGCAAGGGAAAGAAACGATCCCATCAGCACAGATCTCAGCAGAAAGGTGTACCCATTGAGCTGCAGGCTGGAGCGGTGCATCCCAGGGGGCACCTGTGTCTTCTGGAGCCCCTGGCGGGGTGGGGGGGTGGGGTGTCCAAGACAAGCCAGGGACTCAGAGCGGTAGGCACCCAGAGGGGACACAGGGCAGCAGGCGCAGGGGCAGCTTTGGGGACCCCAGGGAGATGCAGAAAGGGCTGGACACGTGGTCCTTTCTGGTCTCTGGGGGATCTCTGCCCACTATTTGGGGCTGAACGGACTCTTGGCCCAGTGACAGGCCTGGATGATGCAAATCCACCCTTAGCCTTGCTGGTCTAGAAGGTGGGAAAGATCTTCGGGGGGTTCCTAGCACAGGAAACGGCCTATGGCCAGAGCTCAGGGACCTCAGGTTGCTTGTTCTTCCTGCAGGAGGCACCGGCAGCTGCACAGGGAGGGGTGGGCGAGGTGGCAGCACCGTGGGGGAGGGGCCTGCAGAAGGAGACAGGCCACAGAGAGCGTGTGCTCTGGCCGCCCCCCCATCCATCATGGTTTCCTGCTCTTTGTTTCTTCCGGAAACAACACTGTTCACATGATGGTGAACTCGCGCCGGCGTGAAGCAAGCCCAAGGTGCAGAAAGACATAGAGCAGGTCTTCCAGAACATTCTACCTGCCCTGAGAACTGCAAGTCATTTGTGGGGCAAGCCTTCAACTTTGTAGCTTCACGGGAGCTTCCTCCCTGGTACTCAAGCCCAACAGAAACTTGTCGATCGTCTGTCGATCATTTCTCAAAGTAGAGAGTTTCTAACATGGAGAAGTACTGTCTCCTTAAAGCACCCATCCCTGAACCAGGTGATCATTTTCACTCATCCTGTTATCACTGTGAACACCCCTGGTCTTCATAACACTTTTAAAAATATATGTTAATTGATTTCAGAGGGGAAGGGAGGGAGAAAGAGAGAGAGAAACATCCACGATGAGAGAGAACCATGAATCGGCTGCCTCCTGCACGCCCCACACTGGAGATCGAGCCCGCAACCCAGGCCTGTGCCCTGAGCGGGAGTCAAACCCTGACCTCCTGGTTCCTAGGTTGACGCTCAACCACTGAACCACACTGGCTGAGTGGTCTTCATAATATTTTGACCCATATTTTGATGAACTTGAACGTCTAGAAATTGTTGCCTATGACATGTTTTAATCCTGGGTAAAGAAAGCCATGTAACATACAGAAACACCCTACAGAGCGAGCTAGAGATGAGAAAGGGTGAAGCAGCAGAACAGGGAGAAAACAGATGAACAAGGGTTGAGAGGCCGGAGAACTATTGAATAAGCATAATAAAATACGCAGTAATCTCAAAAAGGGGAATTCAGAAGTTGCTGAATCCATTCGTTCGGCGATCTCACTCCAGGCCGAGAGCAGAGCACGGTACCAAGTACTGGCAACTAGAAAGCTTCAGTGCCCAGAATGCCTAGAGTCATATTTGATGTAAACCAAACTGTAGGAAGGATCAAAATTAATTGGTCCCATCTGGCAAGGGTATGCTTACTAAGGAAAAATTTGAAATCTTGACTTTAATATAGTTTTGAACCACAAGACCAAAATGCATCAAAAATATTCATAAGGAACAAAATATTATGTTGATCTTCTCTTTTAAAAAATATATATATATTTTTTATTGATTTCAGAGAGGAAGGGAGAGGGAGAGAGAGATAGAAACATCAATGATGAGAAAGAATCATTGAGCGGCTGCCTCCTACACGCCCCACACTAAGGATCGAGCCTGCCACCTGGGCATGTGCCCTCATCGGGAATGGAACTGGCGACCTCCTGGTTCATGGGTTGATGCTCAACCACTGAGCCACACTGGCTGGGCTGTGCTGATCTTCTCAAGGAATACTATCAGAGAACATTTTCTGTCCCCATCAAAGTTAAACAACTGTACTGTATCTGTTCTCTCCCTGCTTCCCTATTCCTCTTCCGCACATTATTTCTATGTCATGTTTATATGTTTCCTATGGATTTTAAGAAAGACACCGCCATTGTTGAAGAAATGGTTGGCAATAACCAATCCTCGGGCTTTGAAACCCAGCTCCGACTAGTTTGAGAGATCTTGGGCCTGCCTCATTTCGCCTGTGCCGATTTTCCAAGCTAGTGGGGTGTCCATTTCCTTGTAAATTATTGGGGCTGGTGTGCTTTGCAATTCCCCGGAGGACCCTGTCTTCCCTTTGGCTCGCCTTCTGTTGCCCTTCCTTATTTGTACACCACCGAGGGAGGCCAGTTTCCTGTGACGGCCATTAACACTTTGTAATTAGCCAGGAAGCCAAGAGAATACCAAATGTCCCTTTCCCAACTGCCCGCCAGCCCTGTTTTGTTTTTGACCCTGAACCCCATGCAGGAACTGGTGTCCACATAGAGATCGGTCTATGTGAAGAGTGATTCATTTCACTGGGAAGTGAAATTTACACGGCACTATCAGAAGCTCTTGATCCCCTGGGGCTCAGGACTCAGCAAGCCTTCCACCCACTCCACCCCCATGGCCACGGTCAGTGACTTCTTGCTGCACAGCCTCTTCAGTCCTCAGCTTCCTCCTCAAACACAAGGCACCAAAGGGGCTACATATTCGCGGTAGTGACAATGCTACCGAGAGGCGAAGGGCAGGAATGCCCATGGCTCTGGAGTCAAACAGGCTCAGGTTCAAGGGGAGACTTGGGTAACAGACCCTGTGGTGGTGTTTTTTAAAATTAGGTTGTGACACATAACTTGCATGGAGTAAAACTCCCCGAGGCCTAGTATTTGGAATTATAATTTTCTATCATCCGTGGGGGAAATGACACCACGTTTAGAGTCAGGAAAACTAGACCGACCCTGTTCCCATCCCGCCTCCTTCCCCTGACACTTCAGAGCTCTGAACTCGGCCTCACCTCTTCTGTAAAATATAAAAGTCAAGGTCATAGGACGGGCCCCTCTGGGTTCTAAGAAGTCGATGGTTTTATGATTTCAATGACTCTGAGGCAAAACAAAACACTGTCTTCCCAGAAGATTTGGAAGAATCTCACGGGTGAAGTTTGCCTCGTCCTCAGCCAGCACAGGCGGTGGGAACAGGAAATCAAGTTTCTCAGAAGTGCAGCCTGCCTTGGCCGGGGGCCAGATGGCCGGGGAGTAACAGTGCTGAAGGCAGGCCAAGAAGGCCCCCTCCTCCTTACAGCAGCCTCCTCTCCAAACCTGCCCAAGTTTAAATGCAAAAACCGTTCTGAGCTGGGGAACGTGTCCAACATTCTTTGGCTGTGGACTTGGGGCCCGTATTACCCGTTTTTGAGCAAGACCTTTGGCTCGGCCCAACTTGCAGCACCAAAGGAATGGATGCTTGGAATCAGCGAAGCACGCATTCCGGGTCGGGGTCCTATTGGAACTGAAATAGGACGTTTACCAACACGTGCTGAGATTTGAGTTTTGGGAGAATGTTCTCCCATTTTGAAAAAATATATTTTTATTGGTTTCTGAGAGGGAGGGTGGGGGAGAGAGAAAGACACATCAATGATGAACAAGAATTATTGACCCCCTTGACCAGAATTGAACCCGGGACCCTTCAGTCTGCAGGCCGACACTCTATCCACTGAGCCAAACCAGCTAGGCCCGTGGTCGGCAAACCGCGGCTCGCGAGCCACATGCGGCTCTTTGGCCCCTTGAGTGTGGCTCTTCCACAAAATACCACGTGCGGGCACGCACGTACAGTGCGATTGAAACTTCGTGGCCCATGCACAGAAGTCGGTATTTTGTGGAAGAGCCACACTCAAGGGGCCAAAGAGCTGCATGTGGCTCACGAGCCGCAGTTTGCCGACCACGGAGCTAGGCTGTTCTCCCACTTTAAGTCTGGGACTTGATGCCTAACCTTAGGGGAAGGGACTATGGTGAACACAAAAGCTTCATACCTGGGGGCAGAACCAATGGCAAGAGCCCCTCATCCTCTAACTCCCGCCATTTGTGGGGGCCTGGTCTTCTTTTAATCCTGTTCCACGTTGACTTCCATGAAACTTTGCATTTGACCTAGAAAACCACACCAAACTGTCCATTCAGTCTAATGGACGGGCGCTTGTCCGAGGCTAGGCTGCATCGCTAGGATGGCGTCGAATGACCCTTTCCGTTCTGCTATTTCCAAATGGCACATGCGGACTTCTAACACCCTGTAAGATTTTTGTTTTGTTGTAGTTCTTGCCCAGCTCCTCTCATTAGAATGTAAGGACATGAGAGCTGGGATTCATGTCTGGTTTTTTGTTTGTTTTTTAATATCTTTTTATTGATTTCAGAGAGTGAGGAAGAGGGAGAGAGAATCATTGATCGGCTGCCTCCTGCATGCCCCCCCCACCAGGAAAGTATTAACTAAGCTTCAAAAACAAACAAACAAACAACAACAACTATATGGAACTACTTAAGAATCAAAAGAAATGAAATATTGACACTTGAAACATGAACGGCTTTCCAAATAATTATGCAGAATGAAAGAGGTTAGCCTGAAAAAGAGTGCCGACTGCATGATTTCATGTGTATAAAATTAGCCCCGCCCTGACCGGTTTGGGTCAGTGGATAGAGCGTCGGCCTGCAGACTGAAGGGTCCCAGGTTCGATTCCGGTCAAGGGCATGTGCCTTGGTTGCGGGCACATCCCCAGTAGGGGGTGTGCAGGAGGCAGCTGATCGATGTTTCTGTTTCATCGATGTTTCTAACTCTCTATCCCTCTCCCTTCCTCTCTGTAAAAAAATCAATAAAGTATATTTTAAAAAAATAAAATAAAATAAAATTAGTCCCATAAAGTACAATTGATAGTAACAGAAAACAGGTCAGTGGTTGCCTGGGTACCGAGGTTGGAGGGGCAGGGATTACCCAGGGGCAGGAGGAAATTTGCAGGGATGATGGATAAGTTCATTATCTTGATTGTGGAGATGGTTTCACAGGTGTGTGTAAATCAGAACTCATTGTATTGCGCATTTTAAACACATGCAATTTACTGTATGTCAATTACGCCCCCCTAGAGCTGAAAAATGCTAAATGACAGCATTTTAATGCACCAATCAAGAGCTAGCCTCTTAGTGCCCACAAGGCAGCTGACCTGATCATTTTGATTTTCATTTTCCTTTTTCTCTGCCTCATCAGCATCTCAACAGAATGAATCAAACAGGCACCGGTATTACAAAGTACATTTCTGCTTGTCATGACATATCTTGGGTTTCTATTTCAGAAGCAAAGGTATCCTAGTTATGATCATAGACCCTTTGCTTTAGTACTTGCTTCCCCGTCTCCATCTTCCCCAGAAGAGTGGCCTTGCATTTTTTATCAACTCAACAAGTATTTGCTATCCTGTGTTGTCATGAATCCTTTTTTAATTTCTTCTGAATTCCTTGTTTTTTAAATATATTTTTACTGATTTCACAGAGCAAAGAAGAGGGAGGGAGAAAGAGAAACGCCCAATAATGAGAAAAAAATCATGGATTGGCTGCCTCCTCCATGCCTCCTACTGGGGATCGAGCTGGCAACTCGGGCATGCGGACCCTTCATTCTGCAGGCCGATGCTCTATCCACTGAGCCAAACCAGCCAGGGCCTCTTCTGAATTCTGATCCTATGTTCCAAGCTGCAGGTCCTTACTGACCTCCCTCTCCCCATCCTCCTCTCCATCAGCTTATCTTAAAGTCTACAGAGCAGCGTTTTCTCTTCCAACCTACAAATCATTGATAAAATGATGGCAAACACAAGATGAGGAAAGATTTTGAAAGTTGTTTACTCAGAAACTAAGCTCTGACATGGAAATCCTGGAGCTTGGCCCCAAGTTGGGGGCTCATGGGTAGAGGCTCCATCGAAATA
The DNA here is from genome assembly GCF_000147115.1 of Myotis lucifugus. Lineage (NCBI taxonomy): Eukaryota > Metazoa > Chordata > Mammalia > Chiroptera > Vespertilionidae > Myotis > Myotis lucifugus. The sequence continues at coordinate 6,387,611 of NW_005871097.1, forward strand.
GAATATCAGTTCCCAACTGCCTTTCCTCCCGCTTTGCACTCAACCAATAAACTCATGTCAGTCGGGGCCAAGGGATATGACATAAGTAGGAAAACTACTTCAAGTGAAAAGAAATGAGATGTTGATCTTTGCTTGACATAAACCCCCATCACTGTTCTGCTGGGCATTCTTTCTTGGGAGGCTCCACCATTTTTCCAGATGGTGCAGTCAATTGTGTCTGGGCCATTCCCGTGTGCATTGTGATCTGTTCACGTTCACATCCTGGTCTCATTTCATGATGTGACGTGCCAATGAGCTGTCTTCCTTTTGAGGTACTCTTGGGCCATTAATCCTCACCTGAGGCTATTTTTTCATTGATTTTTTTGAGAGACACTGGAAGGGAGAGGGAGAGACAGAGAGAGAGAAACATCAATGTGAGAGAGACGCATCAATTGGTCCTCCTGTATGCACCCCAAGGAGGGCCGGGGATTGAGCCTGCAACCGAGGTGTGTGTCCTAGACTGGCATCAAACCAGGACCCTTTAGTCTGCAGGCCAACACTCTATCCACTGAGCCAAACTGGCTAGGGCTTGGGCCACATTTTTATCCCCCACCCCATCCTCACTTTAAATAAATGGCATGTGAAATCCCCCTTTTCCAGTGAGGCTAGTGAAGCTATGACTGGTCGGAAGATAACACATACTCTCAGCTCTAGAGTCCAAGGCCCTGGGCGAGACCTGGCCCTGAAATCTCTTAGACTTCAGGACAGCTGATGACTTTCAGAGCCTCAGTTTCTTTATCTGTAAAATGAGGCTGATAATACTGACCTGAATTTTTTGTTATTGTTGCTAATCCTTACCCGAGGATACTTTTCTATTGATTTTTAGAGAGAGTGGAAGGGAAAGGGAGAGACAGAGAGAGAGAATCATGGATAGAGAGATACATCGATTGGGTGCCTCCCGCATGCACCCTGGCCAGGGCCAGGGATTGAGCCTGCTATGGAGTTACATGCCTTGACCAGAATTGAACCTGGGAGCCTTCAGTCCGCAGGCCTATGCTCTATTCACTGAGCCAAACCTGCTAGGGCACTAACCTGAATTTTATTAAAACACAAGGATTTTATTGCTACCAACCCATGTTTTATTACAACATCAAAAATGCATTGTGCCTAACACCGAGTAAACTCTGAGTAATGCATTCCTTTCGTCTTACTGGTAATGTGAGTTCAGCTGTTCACCTTCGGGAAAATCCTAGGCTCTTAATTGCATCAGCAGGTTAATTTGTTTTTGTTTGTTTTCTGGTGTTCCCTCCCCCCCCTTCTTTCCATTTGGATATGCTACTAAGTCAAGGGGTCTTGGTTGAAGAGAAATCTAAATCTTAGCTGCTGGTACTGCCATTGATCTAATTACACAAATGACCTCTGGGGCCTGTCGGGTATTTCATTAATTGTGTTAAATCTAAGACAGTGGGGAAGTCGGGTGGTTTCCTTGGAAATACCCAAGTTCAGAAATTTAGGTCACGGATACTCTGCACCTTTCTTACAGGGAATCAAACATGTGTCCAGTAAAGGTCTTGCACGCAACCCAGCCTTCGCCTCTAATCACTTACTAGTAGCCTAATGAGTACTTTCTGGCTGTGATCCTCATTGAAGTGCTTTGTAGATAAGATGGTTTTCCGTATTTATTCTCACATCAGAATCTCTCTCTCTCTCTCTCTCTCTCTCTCTCTCTCTCTCTCTCTCTCTCATTTTTATCAAGTGGCCTGCATTCAGCATCTGTGGAACATGGCAAGGGTGACTTTCATGACCTGTTGTACTATGATCTATGCAATTTTTATTGTTATAAAAAGGTTTTTAAAGAGGCCAAAGTGGGAAGGTGGAACCAGCTCCCTGTCCTGCCAACCCAAGCTCACTCCTAAATATGGCCGCTCAAGGGACAGAAGAGACCACCCTTTTTCCTGGTTACCAGACCCTCTACCAGCATCGTGGTTTCGTGTCAATAAGTTGTCTTTCTTTCTTTCTTTTTTAATATATCTTTACTGATTTCAGAGAGGAAGGGAGAGGGAGAGAGAGAGAAACATCAATGATGGGAGAGAATCATGGATCGGCTGCCTCCTGCACGTCCCACACTTGGGATCAAGCCCTCAACCCAGGCATGTGCCCTGACCGGGAATCGAACTGTGACCTCCTGGTTCATAGATTGACGCTCAACCACTGAGCCACGCCGGCGGGACAAAGTTTTCTTTTTACACTTACACTTACACACACACACACACACACACACACACAAATCTAAATTATTTTCAAAATCGAATCAAACCTCCATAAATGCTATCCACTTGTGAGTTCAGAAAGCCTTGTTTCCCAGTGGAAGGAAGTGTACCGACCACTTTATATTTGCAACCCCCCACCAGCAGACACAACAGCAGCTCCCGGAGCTGGGGGGCTGGAAAACTCATTATCTGCCCATTGAATTCAAAGGAAAACCGCCATTTCCCCCAGTTGTGCAGGTCTAGGAGCTGGCTTTCTCTGACACGTGTCAGCACCAAATGGCCACGCTCAGTGTAAGACTGAAAACAGGCATGGGGCATCCTCCTTGTCTCCCAAGGAGTGGGCGGGGGGTGCGGGGGGGACAATTGGGATCACTGTGAACGAGTGAAAGGAAGGACCCTTACACAGCACTGGAAGGGGCTCCACGCACCCCTTGAAGACATGTCCCACTCTGAGGGTGTCAGTGTGAAGCAGGGAAACCGCTGGCTGTTGTAAACAGCTGGCCAAGGGCCCTAAGTTGGGTAGATTTGACATTTGCTTTTAAAAAATATATTTTTATTGATTTCGGAGAGGAAGGGAGAGGGAGGGAGAGAAACATCAGTGATGAGAGTCATTGATCGGCTGCTTCCTACACACCCCCCACTGGGCATCGAGCCCACAACCCAGGCATGTGCCCTGACTGGGAATCGAACCTGGGACCCTTCAGTCCACAGGCCGACGCTGTATCCGCTGAGCCAAACCAGCCAGGGCTAGACTCTGTCTACACAACAAAACAACTGGCCAGAAAGAGAAAAGGCCCATTCAATTAGAAGCGTGTTACTGTGTTTGCTTGACACCAGCTCCCTGCCCTGACTGGCTTCCCTGGCCTTCTAGTGAGTAATCATTGGACTGGATCGATCCACTGTGGATTTGTTGTGGAAACAGCTTCAGGGTGGAATGTGTGGAGGGAGGCAAGTCATGGAAATTTGATGCGCAAACTATTACGGAATCGTGAGAGGAGTGAGAGCTACAAGCAGTTATAGAAGGTCTAGAGCAGTGGTTCCCAACCTTTTTTGGCCATGCCCCACCTAAGCACCTCTAAAATCCTGAGCCCTGCCTGTGACATAGAATTCTTATTCTTCAAAAAGTGAACTCCCAGTCACGTGGAGGAAGCCTAAAAGGCCATTCACGTGGTCTACACACGCTTCCAAAGAACATGGCCTCCATGAAAGAGAAAAACCAAAGAATAAAAGGACCGTCGAAGTCCTGAGGGAGAAATCACTAAGAAATTGTTAAAAATAATAATAATATGAAGTGATATGAAAAACTAGCAAATAGCCTTTCAAAAAGTATAATAGAGAACCGAAATGCATAAATATGTCACAATATATGTGTATACACTGTCTATGAGGCCCCTAGAACCATAAGAGCTGCCCAAAATTCACTGTGAATAACTGATTCTCGAACTGCCCCCCTAAACAATCAAATTGTTCCCCTGTGGGGCGCATGCCCCACGCTGGGAACCGCTGGTCTAAAGCCAACCTGGAGAGAATGGACCCTGAAAACAGACGCCTTCCCTCCAGGCTGGTGCCGAGTTTCAGTTTAGCCCATCCGGATCTTATCCAAGTTAAAACGGGGCTTGACCTCACCACGTTGCAATCCTTGAGAGCTGGCAAATCTGTTTCAAGGAATTTTCCATTCCAGGTAAACAAGCTGTTGTTCCCTGGGGGGTGGGGGAGGAGTGTTTCCTCTCAAGTTGCTCTTATTTTTCATTGTAGCCAAAGGGCAGAACAGTGGTGACCCTAAAGCAAAGCAAACACAAGAGCTGAAGTCAGAATGTTCCCACCCTGCAGCCAGGGCCTGCGCTCAGTGTCTCCGGCTCCCCAGCTCCTGCCCTCCCTTCGAATCCCTGTTCCTGGATTGGGTCTCGCAGTCTGTACCCGCAGCCCAAGGTTTCTTTCCTAAACTCATTAGAAAGATGATCTCTCAAAAATGATCATAAAGCCCGGCCAGCGTAGCTCAGTGGTTGAACGTCAACCTATGAACCAGGAGGTCATGGTTCAATTCCCGGTCAGGGCACATGACCGGGTTGCGGGCTCCATCCCCAGTGTGGGGCGTGCAGGAGGCAACCGATCCATGATTCTCTCTCATCATTGATGTTTCTATCTCTCTCTCTCCCTCTCCCTTCCTCTCTGAAATGGATTTTTTTAAAAACCCAATCATAATAGATGCACTATACTGTTTTATACTGTGACTATTTTAGAGCTCTATTATTTCAAATGATCAGATCACTTCACTTTCCTGTTTCGAACCTTCCCCCACTGTCCATGCCAGGAGAATCGGATCGTGACCACATAAGGCCTGCGGGCTTCTTCCCCACCCATCACACTCTGGGACCACCCAGGAGTCAACACAGATCTTCTCTCCTTCCCCACAAGCCCGTGCGCGGTCTCACCCCCGCCTCCCCCTCCCAGGGCCTTTGCACATGATTCAACATTTTCACAAGCAACTCCACTCCTGGAAATGGAACCTACAGAATGTCTTGCATAAGCACACAGGATCCAGTGCAAGGATCAGAAACTTTCCGTAATATGAAAATACCCTCAGACACCTCATTTTAAACAGACGCTCAATATCCTACTTTGTTCGACTGCAATTTCTCTGACGAATGTCCCTCACTGGGTATTAGGGTTATTTCAAACGTTCTCTTTGAAAAAATTTCTACTATGAAAATTCTGGTGGGGAATCTTTCCGTAGAAAAGCCTTTGCTATTCTGAGCGAAAACTAGTGAGGAATTCTATACCTCATCATAGAATAAACACAACATCGCACAGAGAGGAAGAGAGCAAAATGTCCTGAGTTCCTTAAACCGGCCGCACACTGCGCCGTGCGGGCTGCGGCTGCGATAGGGAGGGGAGCCCCGGGCACTGGGAATCGCTGCTTGGGAAGAAAGGACTCATCCCACGATTGGCTGGGAGTCCTGCCAACTGCTGATCTGCCAGAGGCTGATTCTGGGGTGATTTATGGAGAGAGAAATGGGCCCCCGAGCTCTGATTTTTAAACCACTCCAGGGAGAAGAGCATATGGAGAATGGACTGGGCAGGAAACCTCCTAAGTTCTTTGTCCAGGAAACAGGGGGGGAAAAAACTGTCATTGGGGGAAGGTGTTTGTCACACAAGATAAATGGCAGGGAGGGCGACCAAATGAAACCTCTCTTTTCACCACCGACTTCTGAACATTTGTCACGGGCCTCAGAATTGAATCGGTAAGTAGACCTCGGCCCTGGCACTGCTGGGAACTGAGCCACGTGTAGCAAAATAAATGCAGAATTCCTTTTCGAACACAATCACCGGTCGCAATCAGTGATATTAATTGTGAGTTGCTTTCAGGGGGGGGGAACCAGAAATAGATCAATTATTTTGGCCTACACATACCAACGGCTCCCTCACTGTGCCATAGAGACACGCCAGCCTAGAGAGTCTCACTGGGGGAAAAGGATGAAGACGATCGGGAGAAACACATACATGTGTATGGAAAAAAGTCAAAATGATTGCTGCCCATACAGACCAGCGCAGTCAAATTACTCAAGTCAATTTATGGATTCATTCACCGGATAGATATTGTATCCCAATATCTCCGTACCCGTTTAGAGGTCAGAGAGAGCAATAGAAAAGGGTCACGCTCTGTGTCAGGCATAAAAATAACGACGTTTTACGTAACATCTGTATTGTCCCGCAGTTTTGAGCAGAAAGGCATGACAGCTGGTGGCTGGAGAGTGAGTTTCCCCTTTCTTTCCTCTTTTTGTTTGGTTGCTATGGGAATCTGTGTTTGCGGGGGAATTCCGAGTGCTTTTTGCTACCAGGAGCTGTCCCTGACTTCCAAGGACATTGATCTAAGTACGTGGGAGGGGGTGGGGTTATGGAAGATCTTACTTCTGTCCCAGCGAGCCTACGATTGGAGAATCTAACGCAGGGCCCTCGTTCGGGAACGTAAGCAATGAATGACTTCCTGATACGCCCAGGGAGGCAGAGGGAGGTGAAACCGTGTGAAAGGTGTGAAAGGTGTCATCGAAGGCCCGAGACGCCTCCGAGAGAACTGCGTGATGCAGAAATGAAGCATGTCGTCTGAGCCCGGGCAAGATAAGCAACCCCTTTGGCTTTGCTGATCGGTCCAGACAGCCGGGCGGGAAAGCGAAGGCTATCAAGTCAGAGGGCCTGGCTGGACTCTGAGCAAGTGACTTCATCCTTCTGGATCTCAGTGTCCTCATGACAACGCGAAACAAAAATCTCCGCCTTAAGGGTGGCTGGAAGGCTGATGAGAAATAGTGTGTGGCCGGTGTCAGCTCCCTGTGGCCGCTCAGTTAGAGGGACCTTCTGACTTCCGCTCAACCTCTGTGCCCCTTCCAGGCCCAGCTCCCAGCAGCCCCGAACGGCTTGGCTCCTGAGTGTGTGTAGAACTGAGTGGTCTCCTCGACATTGGCCATGAGAACTCGGGGGTGCTGCTCAGCATGTGGCCATGACCGTCCCAGGCCATCGCTGCTTCGCTGGGTCACTCTGATCATTGATCGGGATGGCGGAAATTGTCACCATGATCATTTGGCATAGGAGACTGGTTGGTGAGGTGAAAAATGATCCTTTCAATCTGTTCTATGTTTTATAATACAGCACTTGGTCAGATTCTCTGGAATATGACAAAGGAAAACATAGTAGAGATCACAGCAGAAAGAATAATTATACAATAAGATATGATTGGGCCCCAAAATGGAAGGAAAAACATGAGGGGATTGTTGGCAGAGAATGGAATTTACTATTTCCTAGGGTTTTAATGTATCATTGTAAGGACTCACCTAACAAGTTCTTTTTAAAGAATGAATATATATATATATATATATATATATATGATTGATTTTATTGATTTCAGAGAGGGAGAGAGAGAGAAACATCAATGATGAGAGAGAATCATTGATCAGCTGCCTCCTGCACACCCCACACTGGGGATCAAGCCCACAACCCAGGCAGGTGCCCTGACTGGGAATCGAACCGTGACCTCCAGGTTCATAGGTCAACACTCAACCACTGAGCCATGCCAGCCGGGCCTGACAAGTTCTGATTACTTTTTAATCCTATGAAAGATGCCAACGGTAATAACAACACACTCATGATAACAACTAAGTGCACTTAGTGCTGTGTCTGCCAGATGCCTCGCCTGCAAGACCTCCTCCATTCATGCTCACGCAACAACCCTCTGAGACGGGCATTATCGTCCCCATTTTAGAGATGAGGACACTGAGACTTGGAGAAGGGACTCAACCGCACAGCCAGGGAGCAGGATTGCTGCCGTTGGAACCCAAATCTGACACCAATCCGCCCTTCTCTTCTCCACCTCACACCACGCCAAGAGCAAGGCGCTGCTGGGCCCGTGGGGCCTGACCGTGGCTGGCCACCTGGCTGACCTTCTCGTTCTGGAACTAACCATTCTGGGCTGAGACAGAAAAGTGGCACCTCCCTTGGCGGGTGGAAGGGTCTGAATGGCGGGGGAGAGGCATCCCAGGAAGGCCTGCCCTCGCCTTGCCTCGTGGAGATGCCGAGGCCGGCAGCGCAATAGCTCCGAGGCCTCTGGGCCACGCTGAAGACCACCCAAGGCGAGCGATCTGGGGTCAGAGAGAAGACCCCACAGGCTTGAAGTTCAAGCTGGGAAAGGCCGGGATCAGAGGCAATTGTGGGACCTTCAACAAATGGGTCCCCTAAGTTTCAGCAAGAACTTGGTCCAGAAGAAAGGAAGACGCAAGATGCCATGCCGGCTGCCAGCTCGAGGCCTGCACTGCCCCCGCCAGGGCCTTGCGCCCATCGTAACGGGCGAGTCTCCCGTGTTCCTTCCATGTCCCAGGCCAGGCGCTCCATGTGGGAAGTTTGAAACTGTCCCGCCGTCCCCCGCAGAGGAACTTGGTCGCCAGGTTCCCCGGAGACTGCGGAGGCGGCGGCCTGGTGTCGCTTGCTGGCCTCCCCGCACTGCAACCCACCCAACCTGCGCCGAAAGGGAACAAGGCAGATCTGTTCTCCTTTTGCCTTTTTACTTCCTTATACACTGTGTCCCCGCATGCAAACCCAGCCGAGGGTTTCACTTCCGGTGTGGTCCGTGACAAAATGCTAAGGACAGGGCTTTGAGATGGAACCGGAGTCCGGGGGAAGAGGCCAGAATGTCACCTGCTGTGAGGGAAATGGCCAGAATGCAGAACAGTCAGGGGCCACCCTTGCGATGGGCGCACCTGCCCCAGAGCCCGCAGTGGGGACAGCAACGTGCCTTTTCTAGAAGCTTGCATTGCAAGGGAAAGGCCACCTAATCATGGAATCAGTGCAAATGTCAGCCAAGACTTACAGCGAAGAGGCCAAGTGTCACAGCCTGAGAGCTGGATTGGAGAGAGACCCTGGGGAATGCAAAGCTCACCTCAGCTCCCTGCCCTGCAGCACCTAGAATCCAAGAGGGAGATAAGAAACCAAGCCCTGGCCTGGCCGGGCAGCTCAGTTGGTTTCCTTGCAGGTTCGATCCTCGGAAGCGACCAATGGCCCTAGCCAGTGTGGCTCAGTGGGTAGAGCGTCGGCCTGCGGACTGAAGGGTCCCGGGTTCGATTCTAGTCAAAGGCAGATGCCCAGGGCGTGCAGGAGGCAGCGGGTCAATGATTCTCTCTCATCATTGATGTTTCTCTCTCTCCCTCTCCCTTCCTCTCTGAAATGAATAAAAATATATTTTTTAAAAAGCAACCAATGAATGCACAAATAAGTAGAACAACAGCTCTCTCTCTCCACTTTCTTTCCCTCTCTAAAAATCAATCAGTACATTTTAAAGAACTGATTAAAAAGGAGAGAAAGAAACCAACGCTAGAAGGTTAGGGGGGGAAGAATACGGCAGTGCTGAAAAATCTAGACTCTTGAGTATTGATTTACCCAGTGAGATCTCGTGCAGTGTCTGCGGTTCTCCCTGTATGTTATGCCCCTCTCGTAGGGACGTGGGCAGGCTCCATTTCCCACCAGCTGGAACTCCCATTCCCCAACTCCTTGGCTGAACTTCCAGGCAGAGGTGCTGCCAAACCGTTTTTCTGGCATTGGTGGCAACGTTAGATGAGAAGAAGGACCTACATGGAATTCCTTTTCTTAAGGAACCCTGCTGGCTTTTGCAATCCCTGACTGTGTGATGACACCTACTCTGTGCCATGGGCCGAGGCGGGGGGGGGGGGGGAGACACCTTGCTGCTTTCAGCCATTTGAATCTGCAGACAACCAAAGAGCACACACAACAACGGAGGACATGACATGCTGCATACTCATGAATATTCCCTACGAAAACGTATCTCTGCGATTAGAAACAACTCAGTCTTGTGTCTGCCTAAGCTCCTGCGAGCGCCCATTCCTCCTTCCTCCTGGATCCCACCGGCCAGGGGAGGGCCTTCACTGGTATGACATGGAGGAAACCAGGAGGCGCTTCCTCATCGCACCCCAGCCCGCGACCCCCCGGTTTTAGGAAACACCCTTGAGTCATTTTCCCAACAGAAAGTAAAATCCGTGGCCATTAAATAAAGGCCTTCCTTCCCCTTCAGCCGGCCTCCCAACTTCCTTCTCCCGGGGTCCAAATCCCTTTACAGATGTTTACTTCGAAGTTCGGATGTGCCTCTCCTGCTCGGAGCCCGTTTAAGGGGGGCAGGCGGGGGGGGGGGGGGGGCGGACAGTGCGAACTGGGTTTCTGCCGTTTCTCTCCGCTTTTAGGCTACAAAGTCAGCAACGGGGAACGCGAGGCCATCTGCCTCGCTCCCAGGGAGTCCTTGAGATCGCAGGGGCAAAGGCCCACTGGACCCTCCCCGTCTTTCTTCCGTAAATATTTCCGTTGGAATTATCAGCACCACTTTGCCTTTGAGTGGGAATTTCCCTTTTAATTCAGCCCGGACACACCCTGTCCAAAGTCAAACCAGGAAGCCTGCCCGAATCAGGCCCGACTGTTTTGTAGATAGATGTTTGCAAACATCATAGGAAGTGTAAAAAGAGCTCTGTGAATAGCTGCTCTGAGTTCAACAACTGCGACTCATTCTAAACAAATTGGGGCGAGGGGAATAGTAATTCACCTGTAATTGTCCACGGGAAGAAGAATGAAGAGGCCCCTGAAAAGCTGTGTAGCTATAAACATCTCATTCCTACAGACAAGGCTGTGCCTCACTCCAGGGTGTCTACTGACAGGTACACTCGTTTCCTATTGCCGCTGTGACAAATGACCACAAACTTGGTGGCTTAAAACAACACGACTTGTCAAGCTTACGGTTCTGTAGATCAGCAGTCTGACGTGGATCTCACAGGGCCAAGTTCAAGGCGTTGGCAAGGCTGCATCCTTTCTGCATCCTCTCTTGGGGAGAGGTCACTTCCTTAACTCTTCCAGCTTCTAGAAGGTGCCCACATTCCTTGGCTCGTGGCCCTTCCTCCATCTTCAAAGCTGATGAGGCCAGGCTAAGTCCTTCTCAGACGGCCATCTCTCTGGTTGTCTTCCACAGTTACCTCTTTTCCCTTTTAAGACCCTTTGCTGCCAGAACCGGTTTGGCTCAGTGGATAGAGCGTCGGCCTGCGGACTCAGGGGTCCCAGGTTCGATTCCGGTCAGGGGCATGTACCTTGGTTGTGGGCACATCCCCAGTGGGGGGCGTGCAGGAGGCAGCTGATCGATGTTTCTCTCTCGTCGATGTTTCTGGCTCTCTGTCCCTCTCCCTTCCTTTCTATAAAAAAATCAATGGAATATATTGAGGAAAAAAAAAAGACCCTTTGCTAACACCAGCGCCCACCAAATACTCCAGGATAGTCTCCCCACCTTAAGGTCATCTGCTTGACGACCTTAATTCCATCTGCAACCCGAGTTCCCCTTTGCCTTGTCACAAAACATGTCCCCAGGGCCCGGAGCTACAGCCATAGGCATCTTTGTAGAGCCATTATTCTCTCTACCACAACAGGCCAGTACCTATTTTTCTCCTTAGTGATATAAAGTGTGTTCTCTTTCTACTGCAAAGAGTCCCTCATGTTTACTAGGAATTCGAATGCAGGAAAGAGCTCTTTGATGATACTGAAGCATCCATCTTATTAAAAACTGCTGTTTGAAATTTTAACCCTGCTATTTTGGCTTCTGGAAATACTTCCTTGCTTAAATAATAAGGAAAATAAGACTACTCCCATTTCAGAGAGGCCATTAAACCCTCCCCAGACGAAGTTATCAGTGCTGGCACCAGGCCAAGCCTTTGGTTGAGGTCTCAAAGCCCCAGCACATAGGGCCCTTTAAGAACTTGCAAAGGGGACCGGAAAACCCCATATTTGGGGGACAAAGAGGGTAAAAAGGTATAAATACAGGAAGGGGAATTCTGCGACTTTGCCCAGAATTCTAGAGACATTTTTCTCTGGGCCCGCGCCTAATAATAATAATAATAAATGTAACTCCATCTCTCTAAGCATTGCTTGGTTCTTCTCCGGTCTTCTGTAACAATACATAATGTCATATGGACAATAGCCACCTTTGTTGAGTACTGTTACACCTGGCGATGCCTTCTATGTTCATTTGTGTTCAAATTCTCACTAGGACCATGCAGAATAGACAGGGTAGATGAGGACAAAAATCTGACGCTCAGAAAGATGAAAGTCCCTTCAGCTATTGAAGTCACCCTGGCTCCCAGTCAGCCCAGGCCTGCCACAGCTGGGCCACCCGAGGGCTGGTCCTTGAGATACTGCAATGGATAGAGATTTGGGGACTGGGAGGGGGTGTTTGCCTTTGCTGCTCCCTGGCCCAAGGCTGGGGAGCTGCTATTGGCCAGGGAACTAATCTTTCTTTCCCGGACCGGTTCCCGGGGTCATGGAAAAGCTTTCCAGTCACTGATAAGAGGGGTCCGCCTCTCCCGTGTCACCTCTCTAGTTCAACTTTGAACAAAGAGATGAGCAGAAATTCTCACGGTGAAGTTCATCTTCCTAGGCCCGTGGTCGGCAAACTGCGGCTCGAGAGCCACATGCGGCTCTTTGGCCCCTTGAGTGTGGCTCTTCCTAAGCCTTAGGAGTACCCTAATTAAGTGAATAACAATGTACCTACCTATATAGTTTAAAAAATCTGGCTCTCAAAAGAAATTTCAATCATTGTACTGTTGATATTTGGCTCTGTTGACTAACGAGTTTGCTGACCACTGTACCTAGGCCATTGGCTGGTGGTCCAGAGAGCTCTGTTTGTCTCACAGATTCATATGCTCCAAGGCAAACGGCCATTTTCCCTGGTGGCCACAGCCTTGATCATAGAAGGAGTGAGTTAGTCTGAAAGACTTGGGCAGTTGCCTAGATATTCAAGGTCAGGTATCTACCACCGACTCGCCACCCCATCCTCACATCCCCCACCGGGTCGTATAGACCAAATGGTCCGAAGTCTCAGAATAAAATGAAGCCCCCGGTAGCTGCGACAGACCCACCAGAACTGGTTCTGCCTCCATGAGAATAATGGGAACTGTCCACTTAGAGATGTCCATTTAATTTTCTCTTATTATCATTGTCACCATTTTCCTCCGAGAAGGAACTGAGCTTGCAGAAAGACTTAAGCTCAGCCCTGGCCGGTGTGGCTCAGTGGGTTGGGTGTCATCCCATGCACCGAAAGGTTGCCAGTTAGATTCCCGCTCAGGGCACATGCCCAGGTTGCAGGCTGGAGGCAGCTGATCGATGTTCGCTCTCACATCGATGTCTCTCTCTCTCTCCCTTCCTCGCTCTCTCAAATCTCTGTTTAAAAAAAGAAACTCCATTCTCCCAAACTCAGCCAGATCACAATGGAGGGCGGCTGGCATTTCCCTCCGGAGCGGGTGGCTGAGTCCCAAGGATGTGCATTTACATATGCAGGGTCAGACATAGCTGCTGGCAGCGAGACAGGGCAGCAAGCCAGCAAATAGGCTCAGATGGCAAGAGCAATGCGCCACGGCCAGTGCTGCTCAGTGGTTAGAGCGCCGACCCGCACACCAAAGGGTCCAGGGTTCGATTCCCGGTCAAGGGCAAGCAGGTTCGATCCCTGATGCCCCCCACCCATCTACGTGTCTCTTTCACATCAATGTTTTTCTCTCTCTCTTCTTCTCTCCCCCACCTACCCTCCCTCCCTCCCACTCTCTCTAAAAATCAAAAAGTACACGTGGGTGAGGATGAACAAAAATTCAAAAAATAAAGAGCAATGACAGGCAGGTCAGGCGCGAAGCCTGCCTCGACAGCCCGGTTCTGCAGGCTGACCCGCTAGGTCCTCCTCAGGCCTCTTCCTTCAAGGCGGCTGGACCGACGGCCCTGCGCCGAGGAAAAGCCCCCCGTGGCCCACGCTCTGGGCTATTTTTGTTTCCCAGCCCAGGCGGAGAGCTTCCCATGACAGACACAGACTGAGTCAGCCTCGCAGCCAAGATGACAGGCAGGCCGCTCGGCTTGCAATCTGCTAGGAGAGGGACGCGTCCAACGCTCGTTATGCAACGGCGACCCTGGCGCACATCTCACGTCCCCGAGTCGCGGGCACACGGACCCCCTTTTTCTCGCGCATCGGCCGGGTGGCCTCATCCAGCCGCTTCGTCACGTGGCCCCGGCGACAGGCCGAGCTCAGCCCCAGCCTGCGACATCTGTTTCTGGCGCAGATAATTACGTGCCTGACATTGTAATTCAGGCTTTGGCACGGGCGTTGCGTAACGTTGGCTTTTTTTAGGCCGGATTCTTCCAAAGGCGGCGAGTAGGGCGGGGGGGGGGGGGGGATGCGGAGAGAAAAATCCAAGCTTTAACTCTGAGGTTTCCTTCTCACTTGTGCTCCACGCACCAGACGCCGGCCACGCAGTATGTGGTCTGTGACCCAGTGGCGTCAGCATCCCCTGGGAGCCGGCTGCAAATGCAGAGTCCCAGGCCCCGCCTCGGCTCCACTGCATTGGCATCTGCATTTTCACCGGCTTCCCAGAGACTCCTGTGCACATTCAAGTCGGAGAGACAGCCCAGCCTGCGTGGCTCTGTGGTTGAGCATCGACCTATGAACCAGGAGGTCAGGGTTCCATTCCCGGTCAGGGCACATGCCCGGGTTGCAGGCTCGATCCCCAGTGTGGGGTGTGCAAGAGGCAGCCAGGCAATCTCTCTCCTTCTCCCTTCCTCTCTGAAATCAATAAAAATATCTATATTTTTTAAAGGTTGGAGTCACAGTGCTCTACTCCTCAATGTGTCACGATGCTTACTGGCCACACTGTTGACCAGGTCAACTCTACACAACGCCCGAGTCACCACCAGCATCTGGGACCCTCCTTCCTTAGGTACCGCTACCGCTAGCGTAAGTTGGAATGGCATGGCGTCCAAAGATTCATTTTGTACTCATAAGAGAATCAATATAAATCGATTGCAAAGGGGAGAGAAGACGGACTTCAAGCCTGATGGCAGCGGCTCATTTCCAGCTGTGGGCAGGCCTAGGATGGCGGCCAGAGGGAAGGGGACTGTCTTGGGCCGTGAGAGCTGGGCTTTGTGCCCAATGAGCCACTACTCAGTGGGGACCCGGGTCATCTTTCAGGACCTCAGTCCCTTCCTCGGTGCAGAGGGAGAATGGTGACTAGACTCAATGACCTCCATGTTCATAATCTATGGGAAACAGCACAGATCCCTCCCCTCCCATCATCTGTGTTACCTTTTGTTTGTTTGTTTTCAATCCTGACCCGAGGATATTTTTCCATTGATTTTTACAGACAGTAGAAGGGAGGGGGAGAGACAGAGAGAAACATCGATGTGAGAGAGACACATCGATTAGTTGCCTCCTACATGGGCCCCGACCAGGGCCGGGGATAGAGCCTACAACCGAGGCACATGCCCTTGACCGGAATTGAACCTGGGACCCTTCTGTCCGCAGTCCAACGCTATAACCACTGAGCCAAACCGGCTCGGGCTACCCTATTTTACTTTTGTCCAAAGAGTTTACCAATACACCTTGCATATTAGCTATCTCTGTGATTCTTTGTCAGTGACCCTTCACTAGAAGGCAAGCTCCCTGGGGGAAGGAGCTGTGTGTGTTTTCGACACTCTGTGTCTCCAAGACTTGGCACAGCCTGAGGCATACAGAGGGCTGTGGCGGAGGAATCTTTCTCATCTCGAACTCTCCTTGGGAGAACTGGGGAGTATTTATTTTTAAATGGTTCCCCAAAGTTTCTAAGCCCAAGAGAAAAAGCAACATTACTTGCAATTCCTAGTTATTTTATGATTCTCTAGATGCATCTCTTCACTTATCTGCACTCAGGGCCGCGTTATGCTGTTTTCTCCATGAGGTTTGACTTCCCTTGAACCCTTCTCCCCACAAATCTCATGTCATGTTTTCTTTCGCGGAACTGATATTTTTAAAAATGTGTTGTATGCGTATCTCCTTTCCTTATTTATCACTCTCTGAGAAGCAGATGTTCTCCAGAAGGTCCAGTACTTAAACAGAAAAACTAATTTTCCCCTCAAACCCCCCTCTACCCCCTCCAAAAAAAAAAAAAACAATCCAAGGAAAGCTTAGAAAGGCACTCAGGGGCAGATAAGTAACAACGTCTTAAAAAAAGAAAAACACAGTTATAAATGCTCTAGGTTTACAACATGTTGCCTTTTATAAACTCTTCATTTTTATAAGACGTACAAATATCAGAGGAATCGTTTGAGATGAATGGTTATAGTTATGGAAATTCGGGAATGGCCAAAAAAGGGAAAATTCCAGTGTAATAGTGTCATATGTTTTTCCTCACTAGTTCGTTCAACTTCAATCCTTAGCATCTCTCTCCATCTCCTCTTGACACTCCCAAGCAACATTTCAGACCTCCTCCCTCGGATCGGTTTTTGTATTTCATTTAAGGGCTGGCATAACAAAATTCTGTGAAAGATCATGCAGACAACCATTTTCCTGGAACTCATTTGTCAGTCAGGACTCAAATGAATGTAAAAGGAATAAACATACTATTTGCAGGCAATGTATTCAGACCCCTTAGTAGGAAGCAGTAGGAAGCAATGGTGATGCACCGTGGTCCACCATTCTTGGTCCCGGCATGATCACACATCACAACTCACGTGCTATTCATCCCACAGAGCTACTTGGAAGATGCTACAGCATGTAGCATAGGTCTGAACAGTGTTCCCTCCTAACATTGCCCCCCCCTTTTTTTAAATATTTTTATTGGTTTTAGAGAGGAAGGGAAAGAGAGATAGAAACATCAATGATGAGAATTATTCATCGGCTGCCTCCTGCATGCCTCCCCACTGAGGATCGAGCCCACAAGCCGGGCATGTGCCCTCACCGGGAATTGAACAGCGACCTCTTGGTTCATAGGTCGGCACTCAACCACTGGGCCACAGTGGCCAGTGTGGTGGGTGGGCCAAAAGCCTACATGGACACACATGCTGCATGTTCTCCTTCTCTTTGCTCAACAAATGCCTCTCACGTGGTGTGGTGGGTTCTCTGTTTTCTACCACTTATTCTTATTGTTTCCTTGGTTGGCTTGGAGCAATAATGTGTTTTGCTCCCAAAGCGAATTATCCATAAAAAGTGGTTGTGCGTTGCTCATCCAACCCTAGGACTCTCTTTCTTAGGATTCTCCTGCCCACTCACTGCTTCATATGCAAAAGCATTTACATGCAAAACTCACCAAGTCAGAACTGAAACTCCATGGGTTTCAGGTCTCCTTTTCCATTCGCCCTCCTGTAGAAGCCAGGGAGCCCCATTTGGAGATGTGTGTGCACCAGGGAGGCGCAAGGCATTAGGCGCTGTGCTGGGACTCACGATGAAGTGGCTCACCTGTCATCAGAGACCCTTAGAAATAAAGGACCAGAACCAGGCCTGAAAAGAACCTGATCGAATGACATCATTTTACCAATGAAAAATCAAAGCCACAGAGAGTGACCCGCCCAGAGTCACGTGGCCAATGAGAAGCCAAGAGCAGCCCCATCCGTCTTGGCTGTAGTTACATTGTATGCCTGAACTTGAATCCCCAACATCATCAGAGATCCATGCAACTAAAAAATACCTAGAGCCCATGGCAAGTCCCTACATGTTATTTAAAATGAAAAGGCATTCCACTTATTTTTGGAGAAGGCAACATAAGCCAGTTTCTAGACCCAATGAAGAGTTCCTCGTTCTTACACAGAGACTCACGGGATTCCAAACCAAATTCTAGGCAGCCACAGTTAAGGTGACTCATGTTCAACATCCAGCAACCTAGAGAATTAAAGAAGTGATGAGGTTTGGGGGTGCGCACACTGGAAATTTTTGTGGAGGACATAAGGTCATGGCCAATTAGATGAAGAGGCCCCTTAAAACCAGCCCATAAGGAAGGTGCTGGTGACTTTGCTGGGTGAAGATGTGTGGTAGGGTCAGGATTTTCAAAACAAGTTCATACCAGCCACATGTTAAGAGCAAAGCAACAGTCACAAAGGAATCCAAAGGTTATAGCTCTGCGCTAAGTATTAATGGAGCCTTCTCAACAATTTTCAGGATAACTTGTTGACGAGAATATTAGAAAGACTCTGAGGAAAAGACATTAGAAACAAACAATTTGCAACCAAGACTCAAGTTTGCGTAGAAAAGGTGGTTAATGGGGCCATTTTTTTTTCCACTTGACTATTCCAACAGCCAACAGATCAGGCCTGACCCTTTATCCATCCAGTCACGTGGCCCTGACCTTCCTTTCTGGAGGGACTAGTAGGTCTTTGGGATCTTTATTCTCATCAGAAAATTAAAAGAGAAGAAAGCAAAACGAACTTCAAAGGACAAAGTCTGCAAAGATGGAAACTGTTAATCCACAGATCCTGAAGCATAGCAACCTCCATCTTGGGTAAAAACTGCTGTTTGACATTTTAACCCTGGTATTCTGGCTTCTGTAAACATTTGCTTGCTTAAATAATAGGGAAAAATAAGACTACTCCCATTCCAGAGAGGCCATAAAATATGCCCCAGACCCGTGGTCGGCAAACCACGGCTCTCGAGCCACATGCGGCTCTTTGGCCCCTTGAGTGTGGCTCTTCCACAAAATACCACGTGCAGGCGCGCACGTACAGTGCAATTGAAACTTCGTGGCCCATGCGCAGAAGTCGGTATTTTGTGGAAGAGCCACACTCAAGGGGCCAAAGAGCCGCATGTGGCTCGAGAGACACGGTTTACCGAGCTGCAGTTTGCTGACCACTGCCCCAGACAGAGCTGTCAGTGCTGGCGCCAGGCCAGGCCTTGAGATATGGTCTCACAGCCCTGTGCCAGCAAACAGGACTTTTTCTCAGACGGTCCGGAAGTCTCATTCCAAATTTGGGAGACAAAGAGCTGAAAAACGTATAAATAAGGAAGACTTCCACCATATTGGGCCCCAGAATTTGAGAAACAAGAGTTCCTCTGGGCCCGCTAGCACTAGTGAAATGAAAAGGACTCCAAAGAAATTTGGCTTATTGATTAAGGCATCTTCTGATTTATAATATAACAAGACTTGGTTCGATTCTCACTAGATGGAGGCCAGAGGCCCTTCGCTTTGTAGTAAACTATGAAGGGAGTTACAGCACCCAAAGATTTGCTTGGAAGGTCGGGGCAGTGTCTCTTCCCAGGGAGAAGGAGAATGGAGAGTGACCAGGCAAGGCAATGACAGCTGGTCTCTGAGGCAGTCCCACGTGGCCAGCCTGTGAGAGAGAAAAATGTGGCCTAACTCCCATCCTCGAAAGCTAAACGCTACGAAACAGCTAGAAGACAAGGCAAAGGAGCACCCGAACGGCTGTGTGAAAATAACCAGACTCTTCGCTGGTAATTTTCCAGACTCCTGCAGGCTTGTAACCACATAGAAACTTCATTTCCTCAATATGACCTTTTCTCTTTTGTTTCCTTTCTGATTCAAACTGGCCGCGTCCCGCACCTGACTCACCTGCCTCCTTCCCCCTGCACGTCCACTCTCTTGATCATTGAGCCCTCAGGACAACGAGGTTCTGGTCAGCATCAAATCATCTTAGGAGCCAAGCCTGGGGTCCTTTGCCCACAGAGACAGGGTTTCGGTCAAACCAGAGATAACATCGAGGCCTCAGTTGTGTTTCAGCTCGAGGCCCAGAAAAGCAGAAAAACCAGAAGAAGCAACGCCATGGCTGATCTCAGGACCAGATACACAGGTCAGCTAATCCCTCCCTACCCCAGGGCCGACCAATCAGTAGAGACTATAGCCGAGTCCACAACCCTAACTTACCATGATTAAGGATTTCTCTCCTATATAGCCCATCAGGCAGCCAGGTTTTGGGCCATTAGCTACCTGTGACACTGGGCATGGGTGACTTCCTTATAATAAACCAGAGGCCCGGTGCACGAATTCATACACAGGTAGGGTCCAGCCGTCCTGCCCCAATAGGGGCTGATTGGGCCAGGCCAGCCAGAGGGAGGGGCCGCAGGCGGTTGGTTGACCAGCCCTGCCCCTGGTCAAACTCCTGATCGAACTCCCAGTTGAGGGAGCATTTTGCATATTAGCCTTTTATTATATAGGATACTTTCTTTTATTTTTTTAAAAATATATTTGTATTGATTTCAGAGAGGAAGGGAGAGGGAGAGACAGAAACTTCAATGATGAGAGAGAATCACTGATTGCCTGCCTTCTGCACGCCCCACACCAGGATCCCCCAGGGCATATGCCCTGAGCTGGAATGGAAGCATGACCCCCTGGTTCATAGGTCCACGCTCAACCACTGAGCCACACCAGCTGGGCAACCCTTACTTCCTTTGCCACAGGCTCCTGTTCGTGCCTTCTTGGGCTCTGAGGTGCTAGGGCAAAGGGACTCCTTTAGCCCAGTAACTGGCTCAGAGAGTTTTAACAGGGATGACAGATTCCATATCGAACATGTATTTGCCCAAACAAATGAGGGCAGTTCCTTAGCTAGAAGATTCTGCTCTTTCCAATCAATTTCAAAATTCTAAAAAAATAATTATAGTATCGTGCAGAAGGCCACAAACAAGTTAGAGTGGGAAAAGGGGTGGCTCTTTTTAAAAGTTCAGAATCATGGACACAGCAATATACATGGAAAATTCTGACAAGGAGAGATCAAGGGATTTTCATAGAGGAGGCAGATCTTGAAAGCCCTTGAAAAGGAGGATTTTCATTGTGTAGCTAACTTTTTTATGGCCTCCCAGATCACAGAGGTATTAGATGGTTCTGTTGGTTTTGTATTGGTGGTTTAGTTAGCTGACTTGTGAATAAAGCTAAGGGGTAGAGAAAAAAACAACAACCTCAAAATCTCTGAAAAGGGTTTTTGTTTCCAACCCAAAGGAAAAAAAAATCTGAATTTTTCTTCTTTTTTTTTACTGTACTGCAAGATTTTTTCACATACCACATACACATGCGGAATTCGGAAAGAGAAATACCTTCGCAACTTTCAGCCTTCATCTCCCAGTTCTGAAATGAGCAAAATATTGTCATAGCCATCCCCCAGCCAGAGAGGTACAGTTTAATTAAATTAATCCTCCCTTCGCCCGGGTTCTTTGAAACGTTTAGCTATAATGGGCCATAGAAATGCAAATGATTAACAGGAAGTCCCGGAGAAGCGAGGCTGCCAAGCCGCCACAATAGCTGCAGGCAGATTTTCTCAATAAATCTCCCGCCACAAGGAAAAGGGAAGCCTTCAGATGTCTGTGGACTAAACCTCGCCTGAATGTGACCTGGGGACTCGGCCTGCAAACCTGTGACCCTAAAGAGAAGAATGAGAAAAAGATCCTGAGGCCGGGGATCCTCGTGTTGAACACATGCTAACGCTACCATTTCTGCTCATCTGGGACACAAAGGGAGCGATAATGCAGCTTCCTTCTACCTGGCTTAAGTTTTAAAATCTTTAAGGTAGCTTAATAAAGGAGGGGGGGGGGCACACCTTCAACATCAGAAAAAGGAAATCCAAAAGCATTTAAGTTTTTTCATTCAATGCTACACACTTCCCCCCGCCCCCTGCCCCAGCTTTACTGAGATATAAATGCTAGATTTTTTAAAATCACTGTATGTTGTCTTTTTAAAAAATCAGTTGTTGTGCATCGACCTTGAAGCAAGAGGTCACGGTTCAATTCCTGGTCAGGGCACATGCCTGGGTTGTGGGCTGGATCCCCAGTGTGGGGCATACAGGAGGCAGCTGATCAATGATTCTCTCTCATCATTGATATTTCTCTCTCCCTCCTGCTCCCTCCCTCTCTGGAATCAATTCTTAAAAAATTTTAAAATATTTTTAAAAGTCACATGCCAGTAACAGTACAGAGAGAATTCTAATACTGTAAGTTTATGTATTTAACCTCATATTCTCTAAAGAGCTAGAACAGATGGGTTTAAGTCCGTGATGTTTGAGCTGAAGACTTCAAGTTCATTATCGGATCCTCTGGAAATGATTTGGTTGCTCTGCGGGGTTCTTGCTTTTTATTTGCATGCGTTTCTGCCCAGCCTGCTGCAGCGCAGGTCGAAAAGAGGAAACCCTACCGCCAGCCCCCGTGCTTTCATTCTGAAGAAATGGCTGAGCTGGCTCAGGGCACCGGCTCCCGCGCCCAGAATATTGTGGGCTTGTCGAGCCAGTCAGCACAGAAACAAGGGCGCTGCAGTTTCGAGCGCCAAGTTCAATGTCATCTCTTTGTTTTCATTTCCTAGCCAGAGAACCAGCAGCGACACAGAAGCACTTGCAGGCTATTTTCAACCCTTCCTTAGCCAGCCCTTAGAAGAAGAATGCAGGGCAGGCGTTTGAGCCCTGGCTGGGAAACAGCGCAGAGGGTACAAAAGGGCTCCCTTCCTTTTGAACCTTTATTGAGCAGGAGAGAACAGTGGGGAAATGTTGTCATTGGGGAACAGAGTCCCTTCCTGGCTGCCTTTGTCAGGAGGGACCCTGCCACATGACACATCTCCAAGCAGTACAGAGAAGCGGTTCATTATACCGCGCGTGGAAGCACACATTTCATTCATGTGGGTGTTTTTTTCCTAAAATATATTTTTATTGACTTCAGAGAGGAAGGGAGGGAGAGAGAGAGAGAAACATCCATGATGAGAGAGAATCACGGATCGGCCGCCTCCTGCACGCGCCCCACTGGGGATGGAGCCCGCAACCCGGGCATGTGCCCTGATCAGGAATCAAACCGTGACCTCCTGGTTCAAGGTCGATGCTCAACCACTGAGCCACGTCAGCCTGGCTAACGTGGGGTTTTGATTCAACATCCAAGGCGCTCTCATAGCCAAAAGCTGGGGCAGCCCTGGCTAAGATGTGCCGCCCGGTAAGGTGCTCAAAGGTGCTCTAAGGAGCCGGGCCACCCCTGGGCCAGCTGCCCAAAGGGCTACCACAGCTCAGATATAAAGGCTAACTACCTTGGCGCCCATGTGGATGATTCTTCTTGGCAATCCTGCTGCTGGTGGAACAAATAATGTATATATCAGGTTGGTTGTTACTTCAAGAAAAACACCACAGCCGAAACCAGTTTGGCTCAGTGGATAGAGTGTCGGCCTGCGGACTGAAAGGTCCCAGGTTCGATTCCGGTTAAGGGCATGTACCTGGGTTGCGGGCACATCCCCAGTAGGAGATGTGCAGAAGGCAGCTGATTGATGTTTCTCTCTCATCGATGTTTCTAACTCTCTATCTCTCTCCATTCCTCTCTGTAAAAAAATCAATAAAATATATTTAAAAAAAAAAGAAAAGAAAAACACCACAAGCCCTGGCCAGTGTGCTCAGTGGGTAGAATGTTGGCTCGTGCATTCTCACGTTGATGTTTCTCCCTCCCTCCCTCCCTCCCTCCCTCCCCCCCCTCTCTCTCTCCCTCCCTCCCTCCCTCCCTCTCTCCCTCTCCCTCTCTCCTTCCTCTCCCTACTCTCCCTCTCTCCCTTTCTTCCCTCCCTGCCTCCTTTCTACTCTCTCTAAAGATTAATGGAAAAAATGTCCTGGAGTGAGGATTAACAAAAAGAAAAGCACCACAAATGTTTAGAAGGAAAATGAAAGGCACTGGAGTTCACCACATTTGCTGAAGTCAGTTCAATGCGACTCTTGTTCTTGTTTAGAATTAGACAATCCATTGAATGCTTTTTAAAATTTTTATATTTTTTATTTCAGAGAGGAAGGGAGAGAGAGAGAGAGAGAGAGAAACATCAATGATGAGAGAGAATCATTGATTGACTGCCTCCTGTATGCCCCACACTGGGAATGGAGCCCACAACCCTGGCATGTGCCTGACCAGGAATTAAACTGTGACCTCCTGGTTCATAGGTCAATGCTCAACCACTGAGCCACGCTGGTCAGGCCCATAGAATGCTTTTGACCAACTTTTCCGGAAGATGAGTGAGGTGAATGAGTGTCAGCACAGATCTCTCATATATATTCATTCTCTCTCTCTTTAGAATTCATTTGTGTGTCTTTCACAGTATCTTACACCCAATAGAGCTGCTTCAGAAGTGTGCGCTGAATGAACAAAGTCTGTTCATGGCCCTTCCCCCATCCCATCTCCTCCAAATAAATAAATAGAAATAAAGAAATGAATAAAAACGATAGCTAATGAGTCCACGTCAAGACTAGACCATCTGTGTCTACACATTTCCACCATGTCAAGCACCCGATGTCTGGAAACTTCTGGACGATTGTCTCCATTAATCTTTTTTTCTCCAATTATTTAATGATTAAAAAATAGAAAGATCCTACACAGAGGTTCTGAAGTAAAGCAAAAAAAAAATGGCTTACCAATGCTGCAGTCCCTTTGTTCCTCCCACCCTCGAAAAAAAGTCCTGTTTTATGAAACATATAGCAAAATCTAAATCTGCTACTTAGAGTAGTTGGCCAATACTTGACAATGAGACTCAGAATGTTGCTATATGTCGATGCCATTCTCTCTCATATATATATATATTTTTAAATATATTTTTATTGATATTACAGAGAGGAAGGGAGAAGAATAGAGAGTTAGAAACATCAATGAGAGAGAAACATCAACCAGCTGCCTCCTGCACACCCCACTGTACCCACTGGTGATGGAGCCCCCATCCAAGGTACATGCCCTTGACCAGAATCAAACCCGAGACCCTTCGGTCCATGGGCTGACGTTCTACCCACTGAGCCAAGCCGGTCAGGGCCTGTCGTACATATATTCATTCTCTCTCCTTCTCCATAAAACTTTAGAATCGTTAGTTCTCTGGTTCACTCGGATAGGGACACAGGGAACCCAAAGCCCCAGCCTCATCAGGAATTCCAGCCCCTGCTCCCAGGAATTTTCCTTCCCAAGTCTCCCCAGACCCACCCACAGCCACCCCGGTCACGCTGGAGAGGGCTGTCACCCTGTCACCAGGCCCGAAGCCATCCTGCGGAACAAGATGACAATATCAAAGACAAAGCCTGCCCTGTGTACATTTCTGTCTGCCCATTGTTGGGAGCTCAAGGTCACGGGGGTGTGAATGCTCTGTGTCTCAGGAAGTCTGCTCCCAGGGGAAACTGCTGCTTTTTATTTCCAAGGCCACGAGCAGATTTAGAGGGGGACGTTTGGGGGAGCTTTCTTGTTTAGGGGGGGTTGTTTTTGTTCTTTTTCTTCTCCCCTTCACGGTGGCTTTGAACTTGAGACGCGGAGGTAGATAAGAACATTTTCTCAGCACAAAAACTAGAGGTGCCGGGCTTGATATTTGTATTTCTTAATTTCTACACATTATCAAGATCTTTTGACAAATGTTCTCACACTTGGACGTTCTCTATTGGTTTCATATTAACAGGCCTTACCTTAGATCTGGGAAGGAGGAGGAGCCATCTGGCAAATCAAATGTTTGTCATGTTCAAATAGTTCTGTGGGTAACAAGGAAGGGAAAGAAACAATTTGGTTAGCAAGTGATCTGACTCTCAGAAGATAATCACGTCCATTCATCCACCAACAGTTCTTAAGCATGTACTTCTGGCCCGATTTAAATACAACTAATATTTATCGGGCGTAGGCGCTTTCCCATACAGTATCTCCTTTGTGTGAAAGCACCGCTTACTGAACTCGCTTGCTCTCGGTCACCACCACACCGAGCCCTTTCTGTGATAAACCAGGAGCCATTCACAGCCGGCATTTCCCTCCTCGCGCCTTGCTTTCTTGGAGATCCAATGAGGCACATTCTGGTGACGGCCAGGATGATTTCCTTATGGCACAAATAAAATGTCTGAATGAATGAATAGCAATAGCTAGTGAAACTATCTGACACCTATTCCCAGCTTGCTGTTTGCGTCATTCTGCTAGACCCTCTGTAAGTATCATCTTTTTTTTTTTTAATGTTTAATTTCCAATTGCTGGGTGCTAGTATGCAGAAGTACAATTTATTTAATTTATTTTTTTATAGTGAGTTTGAGAAACTCTTTTCTTTTTTTTTATTTATGTTATTGATTTTTTACAGAGAGGAAGGGAGAGGGATAGAGAGTTAGAAACATCGATGAGAGAGGAACATCGATCAGCTGCCTCCTGCACACTCCCCACTGGTGATGTGCCTGCAACCAAGGCACATGCCCTTGACCGGAATCGAACCTGGGACCCTTGAGTCCGCAGGCTGATGCTCTATCCACTGAGTCAAACCAGTTAGGGCTTATTTATTTTTTTAAGTCCTCACCCGGGGATATTTTTCCATTGATTTTTAGAGAGAGTGGAAGAGAGAGGGAAAGACAGAGAAACATTGATGGGAGAGAAACACACCGATTGGTTGCCTCCTGCATGGGCCCCGACCAGGGACTGGGTCAGGGAGGAGCCTGCAAACAAGATACATGCCCCCGACTGGAATCGAACCTGAGACCTTCTGGTCCGCAGTCCGACGCTCTACCCACTGAGCCAAACCGGCCAGGGCTATAAATCTAATCTTATTTAATTCTGGCACCACCCAAATTAGTAGGTGTTAGAATGATCTCCAGTTTACAGTCAAAGGCACCGGAGCCTGGAGAAGTGCAGTCACACAGCTGGTAAGTGGGAGAGCTGTGATTCTCAGTCGGCTCCCTCCAACTCTTCAGAGTCCTGCTTTTCTTGCCCACAGCATGATGTCAAAATTCCAAGATGGGCCCTAGATGGTTTGGCTCAGTGGACAGAGCGTTGGCCTGCAGACTGAAAGGTCCCGGGTTCGATTCCCATTAAGGGCACGTACCTCGGTTGCAGGCTCGATTGCAGCCCTGGTTGGGGTGCATGTGGGAGACAACCAATCGATGTGTCTCTCTCACATCGATGCTTCTCTTTATGTCTCTACCCCTCTCTTCCACTCTCTCTAAAAACCAATGGCAAAATATCCTCGGGAGAGGATTAACCAAACAAAATTAAAATTTTAAAAAAAAATATCTAAGATGGCACCTATGATCTCAGTCCCCTGGTGTGATCCGCGATTAGGTTATATTATGTGCCAAAGGCGATGACGTCACTCCTTGATTAGGTTACATCGTATGGCAAGATAGGAGGGATTTTGCAAGAGTAACGAAGGTTCCAAATCCTTGTGACTTTCAATAATCACAGGATGGTTTTCCGGGGTGGGCCTGACTTCATCAGTTGGCATCCTTTCAAAGAATGCCTAGGCCTGCTCCGAGTCATAGAGACTCTCGCAGAAGTAACCACCATGTATTACACAAGTTCAAGGAAAAGAACTCTGCCAGTGAGCACTTGAGCTTGGAAGGGGACCGAGCTTTCAGATGAGGACACAGCCCCAGCCCTGAACACCTTGATTGCAGTCTGGGGAGACCCTGAGGCAAGGATCTAGCTACGCCTCTTCAGACTCCTAACAGATGAAAACTGTAAGATACAAATGTGTTGCTTTAAGCCACTAAATTGTAATAATTTATTATGCTTCAATAGAACATTAAACCAAACAATGTGCACTGTTTGATAACACCAATAAAACTATCAATAAAATGTTTGAGCACACAAATGTATAAAAATGTATTATGCCCAACAGATGTGACTCAGTGGTTGAGCACTGACCCATGAACCAGGAGGTCATGGTTCTATTCCTGGTCAGGGCACATGCCCAAGTTATGGGGTAAATCCCTAGTAGCAGGGGGTGGTGCAGGAGGCAGCCAATCAATGATTCTCTCTCATCATTGATGTTTTTCTCTCTCTCCCTCTCCCTTCCTCTATGAAATCAATAAAAAAATTTAAAAATTAAAAACGCCTTCCATCTTTACACTCGATTCTTCCAACTTTCCCACTACGCACAGTTCAGGGTTTGGATTTTTCTTTTGTCCTTGAATGTGAAGATGTTTATTTTCCCTGCTTATGCCAGATGCTTCACTAAAAATGATATCGCATGAGAAGTTTGCTTTATAATGCATGCCAGTTTACTGTGGTCATTTTTATGTGTCTGTACACATTTCACGCTGCGCTTCAGTTCTCTTTCTGCAAATAGCTTTGTCTGTATCGGGGCAGCAAACTTTTCCTGAACTGGGTCACATAGTAAATATTTTCTCTTTCGCAGGCCATATGGCCTCTGTCACAGCTCCCCGACCCTGGCATTGAACATGAAAGGAGCCACAGACAAGCCCCAGGGAACTAGTGTGCCAGGCTTTATGTTCGAATCCTGATATCTGATCTCATAGCATCTTTACATGCCAAGAAATAGCACTCTTCCTTTGATTGTTTTTTTTTTTCATTTAAAAATATAAATACTGCTCTTAGCTCTCAGGCTGAGAAGAACAGGTAGCTGGTTATGTTTGCCAACTCCCCATGTGAGAGATATTATCAGAGTTATTATCAGAGATATTATCAGAGTTAATCATTGTAAAAGATTGTTCTCTCTCTTTGTTTTGTTACTCATCACCCGAGGATATTTTTTCCATTGATTTTTTTTTGAGAGAGTGGAAAGGAGTGGGAGAGAAAGAGAAACATTGATGTGGGAGAGACACATTCCACTGGTTGCCTCCTGGACGCGCCCCAACCGAGTCTGCAACCAAGGTACGTGCCCCTGGCCAGAATCAAACCCACAACCCTTCAGTCCACAGGCCGACACTCTACCCACTGAGCCAAACCGGCTAGGGCGATTTTTCCCTTTTGAAATGAAAATCTTATGGATGAAAAAAGTCCTAAGTATATGGATATGTACTCAATGAGCGAAGATGTCTTTATAGCGGTCAGATTAACCATCAGGCCAGATCGCCAAAGAGGGGGCTGACCTTTCTTTTGCTAAAGGAACCGGTTCTGTATGGGCATTTCATTCTGCCCAATTGACTCAGAGAACTGGGATGCACCTCCTGATTTTCCCAGCGGGAGACACCCCCCCCCCCACGCCGTAGGTTAATATCACCATAGAATCCTTTACACTATTTGACAGACACACATCAGTATGTGTGAAAAATGGGCCATGCGATAGCAGAATCCATAGATGTGATGGCGGGCAATCAGCCAAGAGAATCAAACCAGAAGTGGCCTGGCATCTCCAGACCTCTGTCCACTGAAGATAATCATGGGTAAGCCCCAATGTCTAATTTTCCCATGTCCTCATTCAACACTTCGAACACACACTATGCCGTGTTTGAGTCAGGCACCGCTGACTACAGCGTCATGCTGGCGTCATGTTATAAAGCAAACAAACAAAACTTTAAACGACCTAAGAGACTGGATTGTAATGTTTGCCGATTCTTAGGAAAGGGCATCTCTAGCCAATGGGAAACATGGCAAGCGGCAGTTCCATTCCCCAGAGTTCAAATTCTTAGGCCCCAAATTACTATACCTATCATTTTGCCTTTTACAAACCTCAAAAGGAAAATAAAAGTAAGGGAGGGAAAGAGGGAGGGTGGGCGGGAGGGAGAAAAGTATAAATTATTTTTCTAGCACGGCCGGTGTGGTTCAGTGGTTGAGCATCAACATAGGAACCAAGAGGTCGAGGTTCGATTCCCAGGCAGGGCACATGCCCGGGTTGCGGGCTTGATTCCCGGTGGGGGCCGTGCAGGAGGCAGCCAATCGATGATGCTTCTCTCTCCCTTCCTCTCTCTCTAAAAATCAATCAAAATATATTAAATAAAACTTTTTAAATGTTTATTTTCTACAACTAGATAGAAAACGGTTCTTATGGTTTTGGATTGCCCAGCTGGGCTGTCGGAGATTTGCTTGGCTACCCCATTTCAAGGGCATTGTATCCATTACAATGTAACATGTTGATAGATAATGAAAAATTAGTAGTATCCACTGGGTGGTCTGGCAAGAATTCAGCTTAAAGTAAATATAAGCTCTCTGGAGATATCTACCATGAGAATGTTCTTTTTAAAGCTCATTGTTTGTTTTAATCCAATGGAAAAAAAGAGATAAAAACTGAGGAGTAAGATCTATAAAGAGAAAGGACAAATATTAAGACTGGCAAATGGAAAAATGACAGTCAGGGAATGGACTGAAGGGCAAGTTCAACTGGCAAAATCTCATTGAAGTGAAGAATTAAGGCCTACCTGAGCACAATACCTTAGTTTAATTCAATAAGTCTTAATGAAAAACCTATACATGTATGTCGTCTTTACTGTGTTTTCAAATACAGCTTTTCTATTTATACTAGAGGCCCAATACACGAAATTTGTGCACGAGTAGGCCTTTCGTCCCCCTGCTGCCGATACTGGCTTCCCTCCAGCACCCGGGACCCAGGCTTCCCTCGCAGTCCCGGCTTCGTTCAGAAGGATGTCTGGTCTAATTAGCATATTACGCTTTTATTATTATAGATGAACACACACACACACACACACACACACACACAGAAAATATAGACAAGTGCAAAGAAGAATATCCAAACAATTAATAACCAAACCCACCACCTATTCAACTAATGCCTTCCGTTTTAGGTTGATTTTTTTTTTAAATCCTCATCCAAGGACATTTTCATTTATTTTTAGAGAGAGGGGAGGGAAGGGAGAGAGACACAGAGAGAGAGAGAGAAACATCACTGTGAGAAACATTGATCAGTTGCCTCCCATGCGTACCCCAACTGGGACCGGGAACAAACCCGCAACCTAGTATGTGCCCTGCCCAGGAATCAAACCTGGGACTTGCAGGTGTACCGGATGCCATTCCTACCCACTGAGCTACGCCAGCCAGGGCAATGCCTGCAGCTTTTCAGGAGAGCTTGCATGAAGGGCTTATTTCCATCATTACAATAAAACCTCAAGCTTTTCGAACTAGGAGAGTCAAGTAAGGTTAGTAACCCAACATCTAACCGTAGAGCTATGGCAACTCTAATCTAGAAAAGTCATGACCGAGACCCCCAGACTCGCACGTGGCCAATCAGGATACGAAGTCAGTCCTCTAGCTGGTACTGGAGTTCACAAAGGGCAACGCGTCGCAGGCACTCACTCTAGGCAAGAAGCGAAATGTGCTGAACGAGCTGTGATTGACAAAATACCAGCTTCCGCACAAAATGAGACCTCGACGCCCAGAAGAATTCGTGTTCCTTAAGGTTTGCAGCTCTCTAATTACAGAGCGGATCTTTAGACTTGCCCCCAGAGGTTTGAACAGGGTTACCTTCATTTATAGCTGTTCTTTAATTTTAATAGTCAAATGAAAGTTTTAATTAGGATCCAGCGGGTCTTCATATGGAAAGATAGAGCTGCTGGCTCACCTTGGAGGAGACGTGCTTCCAGTTATGTTCTCAGGGGCAGGAGAGACCACAGTGAGTACTGACCCTCCCTGATTCAAACAGTATATATGAGCCCTGGCCGGTGTGGCTCAGTGGATAGAGTGTCAGTTGGCAGACCGAAGGGTCCTGGGTTCGATTCTGGTCAAGGGCACATACCTTGGCTGCAGGCTCCTCCTCGGCCCAGGCCCTGGTCAGGGCTCATGCAGGAGGCAACCAATCAATGTGTCTCTCTCACATCAATATTTCTGTCTTTCCCTCTCTCTTCCACTCTCCCTAAGAATCAATGGAAAAATATCCTCGGGTGAGGATTAACAACAACAACAAACACACACACAAAACCCAGCGTTGCCCTAGCCCAGTGGTTGGCAAACTGTGGCTCTCGAGCCACATGCGGCTCTTTGGCCCCTTGAGTGTGGCTCTTCCTAAGCCTTAGGTTGACTAATGAGTTTGCCGACCACTGCCCTAGCCGGTTTGGCTCAGTGGATAGAGCGTCAGCCTGTGGACTGAAGGGTTCCAGGTTCGATTCCGGCCAAGGGCACATGACCAGGTTGCGGGCTCAGTCCCCAGTGGGGGGCGTGCAGGAGGCAGCCGATCAATGATTCTCTCTTATCATTGATGTTTCTATCTCTCTCTCCCTCTTCCTTCCCTCTGAACTTCACCACAGAAATATATATATATATATATATATATATATATATATATATTAAAAAAACAAAACAACCAGCATTTATGTGCACAAGATCTCTCTAGGCACAGCTGGGACTGAGACTATGGCTAGGGAATCAACAGAATTAACAAACCCAAGTCAACTTTATAGTCTTTTTTGTTGTTAGTCCTCACCTGAGGGTATTTTTCCCCATGGGTTTTCAGAGAGAGTGGAAAGGAGGGAGAGACGGAGAGAGAAACATTGATGGGAGAGAGACCTATCGATCGGTTGCCTCCCGCACTTGCCTGGACCAGGGCTGGGGATGGAACCCACACCCAGCTACATGCCCTTGACCAGGAATCCAACCTGAGAACTGAGGTTTGCAGGCCGACGCTCCCACCACACCTGCCGGGTCCTTTCATTGATTGGGAAAATGATTTCTGATCTACAACAACAGGGTCTCTGTCTAGCTTCCTTTCCTTATTTTGTTGTCATTTTTCTTCTGTTTTTTTTTTTTTTACTAGTATGTGTTCTTATGAGGGATTTTATAGACTTTTTTTTTCACCAGAGCTTTGCTATCCTGAGGGTCTCTGCAAATTCTATTTTCTTTTACCCCTTTTTACCCCATGGAAGACCTCGGTCTGTATTCACACCGCACATCCAATCCTCCAACCCTTGCCCTTAGAACCTTCTAATTGGGGGCACTTGTAGTAAGCGTTACCCCACACATGGACGTGGTTTTATTTATTTTTTAATTTGTTTTGTTATTTTTATCGATGGCAGAGAGGCAGGGAGAGAGAAACATCAATGATGAGAGAGCATCATGGACCGGCTGCCTCCTGTACGCCCCACACTGGGGATCGAGCCGGCAACCTGGGCATGTGCCCTGACCAGGAATCGAACCGTGACCTCCTTGTTGGAGCTCAACCACTGAGCTACACTGGCCAGACCACACAGAAGCGGGTTTAGAGTTCTCTTTGAAGGCAACGCGTGCCATGCTTGGAGGAAAGCCTGTCATCTGGTGAGGGAAAGACTGGGATCTTGGCTAAATTCCACCTGGAGAACCACCTGGCTGAAAAGAACCGGTTTCTTCTTCTGGGAAGAAGCCGCTTTTTGCCCTTAGAAGCAAAAACCGACTCTACGTGGTGCTGTGGGGTCGAAGGAGCCACGACACTTAACGCTTATGGCCAGCAGTGTGACCATTACGCACACTTTGGTTCTGTTAGAGCAGAATAATCTTCACCCTCTCAACATGGAATGTGCCTAAGAAGTTGGTTGACCATTTAGAGCAGTGGTTTGCAGCCTTCTTCTGGCCACGCCCCACCTACGCATCTCTAAAATCCCGATGCCCCCACCCCGTGACATAGAATGCTTATTCTTCAAAAAGTGAACCCCCAGTCACATGGAGGAAGCCTACAAGGCCATTCACTTGGTCTACACACGCTTCCAAAGAACACGGCCTCCATGAAAGAGAAAAAGAAAAGAATGAAAGGACAGTGGGAGTCCTGAGGAAGACATCACTCAGACATTGTTAAAAAAAAATAATAATAATATGAAGTGATATGAAAAACTAGCAAATCGCATTTCAAAACGTATAATAGAGAACCGAAATGCATAAATATGTCCCAATATATATTTATACACTGTATAGGAGGCCCCTAGAACCGTAAGAAATGCACAAAATTCACTGTGAATAACTCATTCTCAAATTGCCCCCCTTAACAATCAAATTGCCCCCCTGTGAGGCGTGTGCCCCACGCTGGGAACCGCTGATTTCGAGTAAGGGTAAAGGGAGTTGGATAGAGAAACAAAGTAAGCAGACAGAGCAAGGTGGGGGTGTAGGGATGAGCTGCCCAAGCAATGATATTGACAATTGAAAACAACTCAATGATTCCGTTTCGGAAGGTGAGTGGGGGATCTAGTGGCCACAATGTAGAAACTGCAGACCACCTGAGCCACACCATTCCATAAACATCAGCAAAACTCTGACTGTGGGAAACTTTACAAGTCAATACCCCCTGTCCTTCAACAGAAAGTTTTGAAGGAAGAGGAAGGACTAGAGGGGAAAGCTGTACATGAAAACCCACACATTTCTAACAAATGGGTTTAAGACTAAATGAATTTTAAGACCATAGTGTGGTGAAGGCGTGCGTGGGGAGGGGGGGCGGGGGGCCAGGTGGAGGGGATAAATGAGGGGTGGACATCTGTAATACTTTAAACCAGGGGTCCTCAAACTACGGCCCGCGGGCCACATGCAAATACAAATATTGTATTTGTTCCCGTTTTGTTTTTTTACTTCGAAATAAGATATGTGCAGTGTGCATAGGAATTTGTTCATAGTTTTTTTTAAAACTATAGTCCGGCCCTCCAACGGTCTGAGGGACAGTGAACTGGCCCCCTGTTTAAAAAATTTGAGGACCCCTGCTTTAAACAATAAAGATAAATCTTTAAAGAAAGACTAAATGAGTTTAGAGGACAGATCTTGTAGATTTGGGCGTCTGAATTAAAACAAAAATAAAGGAAAAGGTATTTGTACATCTATGAGAGTCAGTCATATTTTTCCTTTACTGAGCAATGCCATTTATTGTAATGCTGGTTTTCTTTCAATTGAAACATAATTGTCTTAGCATGTTAGTTGCCTCTTTACATTACCTAACTCCATGGTCTGCAAACCGCGGCTCGCGAGCCATATGCGGCTCTTTGGCCCCTTCAGTGTGGCTCTTCCACAAAATACCACGTGTGGGCGTGCACATACAGTGCGATTGAAACTTCATGGCCCATGCACAGAAGTCAGTATTTTGTGGAAGAGCCGGTATTTTGCGGAAGAGCCACACTGAAGGGGCCAAAGAGCCACATGTGGCTCGCAAGCCGCGGTTTGCCGAGCCGCAGTTTGCCGACCACTGACCTAACTTATGCTTTCGGTTCATTGTCATGACTTATCCTTTCCATTCTGTGCCAATAAAGGTGTAAAGTCCTCAAGAGGAGTTGAGATTACCAATGGCCACCATTTGGTAGTATTTCTCCCAAACAGGTACACACCATAGATGCAATGAACCCCAAGAGCAAAATAATTAGGCGCTGATGAGTTATGAGTATTCATCACCTTTACTTTTAAAATGATTTCATTATAAGCTCATATAATTTAATTTTTAATATTGCCTGCATTTAACAACCAGCTCTCATGTTTCT
Organism: Myotis lucifugus; assembly: GCF_000147115.1. Classification (NCBI taxonomy): domain Eukaryota; kingdom Metazoa; phylum Chordata; class Mammalia; order Chiroptera; family Vespertilionidae; genus Myotis; species Myotis lucifugus. The sequence continues at coordinate 6,422,209 of NW_005871097.1, forward strand.
GGAAAATTTCACAAGCAGCTCATGCCACTAATACCGCGGTTAGGGAACATCTGGAAGGGGTCACATAAAAGTGTTAACAGTAGCTGCCTCTGGAACATGAGGTGGAGGTTAAGGGAACTTTCCCTTTTTCATTCAGTCTATTCTATATTGTTTGATTTATTTCAAATAAACATGCACATGATTACGACTATTATGTTTAAAGTTTAGGAATAATGGTGTTGGGAAAATTGGACCGATACATGCAAAAAATAATGAAGCTAGACCACCTCCTTACAGTAAACACAAGAACAAGCTCAGCGTGGATAAAAGAATGAAATGTACTAATAAGTCGTTAAACCATAAAACTCTTAGAAGAAAACATAGGCAGTAAAATCTCAGAAATCTCTCGTAGCAATATTTTTTTTCTGATATGTCTCCTCGGGCAAGGAAAACAAAAGTAAAACATAAACAAATGGCACTACATCAACTAAAAAGCTTCTGCCAGCAAAGGAAACCATCAACGAAGTGCGGACAACCCACTGTGTGGGAGAACATATTCGCCAATGATACATCTGATAAGGGGTTAATCTCCAAAATATATAAAGAACTTATACAACTCAACACCAAGAAAACAATCCAATTAATAGGTAAAGTTGCCCTGGCTGGTTTGACTCAATGGACAGAGCCATTAGCCCTCAGACTGAAGGGTCCTGGGTCCAGTCAAGGTCATACACCTCGGTTGCAGGCTCGATCCCCAGCCCTGGTCAGGGGTGTGTGCAGGAGGCAGACAATCGATGTGTCTCTCACATCAATGATTTTCTCTCCCTCTCTGTCTCTACCCTTCCCTTCCACTCTCTCTAAAAATCAATGGGAAAATATCCTCTGGTGAGGATTAAAGAAAGAAAGAAAGAAATGGGTAAAGGACCTGAACAGATACTTCTCCAAAGAGGACATACAGATGGCCAAGAGACATATGAAAAGATGCTCAAGGTCACTAATCATCAGAGAAAAGCAAATTAAAACCACAATGAGGTATCCCCTCACACCTGTCAGAATGGCTATCATCAACAAACAGTAAGTGCTGGCGAGGACGTGGAGAAAAGGGAATGTTGAACAGTTTACTGCTGTTTTTCAGTGAAATCCAAGTGGTTTCAAACAGCGCGCTATAGTGTGCTGCTGGTGGGGATGCAGACTGGTGCAGCCACTGTGGAAAGTGGTATGGAGCTTCCTCAAAAAATTAAGAATAGAACTACTGCCTCATGACCCAGTGAATCCACCTCCAGGAATATGTCTGAAGAAACTCAAAACACTCATTCAAAAGAATATATGCACCCCTCTGCTCATTTCAGTGTTATTTACAATAGCCAAGATTTGGAAACAGCCCGAGCGCCCATCGGTAGATGAGTGGATAGAGAAAGTTGTGTACATGTACACACTGGAATACTATTTGGCCCTAAAGAAGAAGAAAAATTTCCTTTTTGCTACAGCATGGATAATCCTAGAGAGTATGATGCGAAGTGAAATAAGCCAGTCAGAGAAAGACAAGTACCGTATGATTTCACTTATATGTGGAATCTAATGAACAAAATTAACCAAGTGGCTCAGTGGTTAGAGTGCCATCCCACCCACTGAAGGGTCACAGGTTCAATTCCCAGTCAAGGGCATGCACCCGGGTTGCAGGTTCCATCCCAGGCTCCAGTCAGGGCGCATGCAGGAGACACCAATCTCTCTCTCTCTCTCTCCCACCCACTCCCTCCCTGTAAGGGTTGGGGGGATGGGTGAGAAAGGAGAAGGGATTTAAAGTACAAATTAGTCATAGCCCATGGACACAGACAATAGACAGGTGAAGGCGTGGGATGGGGTGGGAGAGGGGTGGAGGGGGGCAAAGAGGGAAAATGGAAGACATCTGTAATACTCTCAATAATAACAATTTTTTAACAAAAGAAGGAAGTTAAAAATAAAAATAAATCAATGGGGAAAATATCCTTGGGTGAGGATTAACCACCACAACAAAAAATAGGTCAACTGCTACCTCCCCCCAAAAAAACACACAAAACAGGAGCAAATGTTTCTACGCTGTGATTACGTACTGGAGACGGCCTCTTCTGAGGCGAGACCCCATTAAAATCAGACTTTCTCGGGGTTTCCACACCCACAGGCAGCCGGGGCATGTTTAAAAGGACTGGGTGAGTCAGCGCTCAGGCATGCAGCTGTGTTAGCACGGGCCCCAGGCCTCCCAGGGAAAGGGTACAATGGCTCCAAGCAAACAGCAGCCTTTGGCTGAACACTCTTCTTCCACGTAGAAGATGGACGCGAGCCAGCCATCCTGGACGCTCTCCCTCCTGTTCCTCTGGGCCAGCGCTGGGAAGGTGTGTTTGCCCAGCAGAGCAGGTGGTGTTTGTTTAAGTCGCTGACACGCAGGCGCAGGCACCTGACTCAAGCCACAGTTCCAGTTCCAAAGCCACCTCTTTTTTTTTTTTAATGTATTTTTATTGATCTCAGAGAGAAAAGGAGAGGAAGGGAGAGAGAGAAACATCCATGATGAGAATCATGGATCGGCTGCCTCCTGCACAGTCCCTACTGGAGATGGAGCCCACAACCCGGGCATGTGCCCTTGGCCAGAATCGAACCCGGGACCTTTCAGTCCGCAGGCTGATGCTCTACCCACCGAGCCAAACCAGCCCGGGCCCAAAGCCACCTGTTGATTCTCTGAGAGCAGTAGCCTTCTGCCCGGCTTAGTTACAGAAGCAGGTGCTGAAGGCCTGGCCTGTGAGCCCGGGTCTGGCCCGTTGCCCTTTGCAAAGCAAACACCCTTTGTCCAGCAGGTGCCTGGGAAGGCTCCGCTTCCGCCATCCCGCGACACTGCCAGTCTTTGCGGTGGCCATGCAGCAATTCCAACGCGCAGTCTCTCTGCCAGGTGGTAAGATCTGCAGTTGGTCAGAATGAACGTTAAGGTTCTAGCCTGAAATGAATGTGACTGGGGTTTGCACGCATGCATCTGGGTTCTTCTTGAAAATCACAGTCATAACATGTGACAATGGTGGCTGCTGCAAACTAGCCCTCAGCTGACTCTTCAGGAAATGACAGCACAGGCCTCTGTCAGCCACATTTAAAATATATATATATATATTTCTTTATTCATTTCAGAGAGGAAGGGAGGAGAGAGAGAGAAACATCAATGATGAGAGAGGATCATGGATCGGCTGCCTCCTGCACGTCCCCTTCTGGGGATCGAGCCTGCAACCCGGGCATGTGCCCTTGATCAGAATCGAACCTGAGACCCTTCAGTCTGCAGGCTGACGCTCTATCCACTGAGCCAAACCGGCTAGGGCAAGACGCTTTCACTTTTAGTTCGGTGAGCATATAGATTCTGAAATTGCATTCATTGGTTTATGCGTACCAGGAGGAACACACAGAAATACGTTACATGAGAAGGAATGACAACGCAATCCCCATTAAATACCAACGGCATATTTCAAAGATCTAGAACAAATTCTCCAAAAATTCATCTGGAATAAAAACAGGCCCCGAATAGCCACAGCAATCCTGAGAAAGAAGAACAAAGTTGGAGGGATCACCATACCAGATATCAAGCTATATTACCAAGCCACGGTTCTCAAAACTGCCTGGTACTGGCACAAGAACAGACAGATGGACCAATGGAACAGAACAGAGAACCCAGAAATCGACCCAAGCCATTATGCTCAATATTTGACAAAGGAGGCAAGCGCATACAATGGAGTCAAGACAGTCTCGTCAATAGAAGGAATGATAGGGTGAGAAATGCACCTTGTTGCTGACATCAGAGAAATAACCGATTCGGGTAAGAATCATCAGGAAGTGCGAGAAGCACTTGGTGCAAGTGTGATGAGGAACAGGTGACTTGAATCTCAAACCATCTCCGCACAGATTACAATTGCAAAGGGGAAAGCGATAATTTTATAGCAGGCACACCTGGGGCAGCCATGGAATGAAGAGATCAAAGTCATCGTCTATGAAGGGGACAAACTGACCCGACGGTCCCCCTCCTGCGTGAGGCCCCGAGGAGGACACGGCATCCCTTGCAGGGTATTCCTACCAGAATGAGCTGATTCTAGTCATGAAAAACCAACAGGCAAACCCAAATGGAGAGGAATTCTGCAAAGCAGCTGGTCTGTCCTGTTCGAAAATGTGAATGTCTTGAAAGTCAAAGAACAGTGGAAACTGCTTCAGATTAAATACACAGGACAAGCCCCAGCCGGGTTGCTCAGTGGTCAGAGCGTTGGCCCACAGCCAACTGAAAGGTCCCGGGTTCCATTCCGGTCAAGGGCACGTACCTTGGTTGCAGGTTCCCCGGCCCTGAATCAGGGTGCGTGCAGGAGGCAACCAGTCGATGTGTCTCTCTCACATCGATGTTCCTCTCTGTCTCTCCCTCTCCCTCTCCCTTCAACGCTCTCTAAAAATCAATGGGAAAATATCCCTCGGGTGAGGATTAGC
>NW_005871097.1:6427500-6430877 GCF_000147115.1 Myotis lucifugus
CCCCTCCTTTCCCGGCAGGTGAGTCGGCTCGTTCCCCTCCGTCTCTCTTTAGGAATTTGTCTTGGCTTGCTGCTTTTCTTTTACATTTTCGATTGTCATTCTGCAGATATCCACGACATCGATTTTCCTGAACCGGTAAGGGGACACGCCGTGGTTTGAAAAACCGCGCTCCGGGGTGTGGTCCGGCGAGGTGGCCCTGGGGTCGGGGGAGTAAAGGCTAGAACAGCAGTCAGCGGTCTGGCCCGCAGCCTCCTCCCTCCGCCTTCTCTCCTTTGCTGAGCCGAGGCCCCTCAAGTCTATTCACCTGGGCCTGTGACCTAACGCCCTAAATACTCTCGCACCCTAACAAGGTCCTCATCAGAATCCCCTGTGGTCCAAAGAGTGGCGTGAGGGGCCCATCACGACTGACCTCTGTCAAGCCAAAGGACTAAGAAGCTCTGAGCATACACAGACATCAACACACAGAGGGGTCCGCTTCTGGGAGAGGAGGAGAGGGAAGAAATTCCAGCTGCTGCAAAGGAATCCGGTCAAAAGTGTGGAGCGGCCTTGCTTGGGCAGACGGTTCTCGAAGCCTAAGTTAGATTCCATCCACCCCACCTGGGAACACCTAACTAGCTGTCCTTTTTGGTTCATCTCTCCTGCTGGGAAAATGCAGGGCCCATTTCAGAAAAGCAGCCCCGATTGGATGAAGGTTCAAACATTCGTTGCCACGTCCTAGCCGGTTTGGCTCAGTGGATAGAGCTTCAGCCCAAGGGCTGAAGGGTTTCAGGTTTAATTCCGGTCAAGGGCATGTACCTTGGTTGCAGGCTTGATCCCCAGCCCCAGTCGGGGCACGAAGGGGAGGCAACCAATCAATGTGCCTCTTTCCCATCGATGTTTCCCTCTCTCTGCCTCTACCCCTCCCTTCCACTCTCTCTAAAACATCAATGGAAAAATATCTCAGGTTGAGGATTCAAAAACAGACAAACAAAAAGCCATTAGTTGCCACTGTGCTTGTTCTTGGTGCGTATGTGTGTTCATGCATCTCTGTTAGAACACGGGGCTTTTACAGAGAAAACACTGGAATCTTAGGGGAACACCTTGGGCATGTGTGTGTGGCCTTGAGAATTGACGTTCGGCTGTATGAACTCATGGTGCTCTCATCTTCCTAGCTCAAGTTAACATTGATTTTTTGAAATGCCAAGTTCAGGGTTGTATATTATAATCCTTTCTTCAAATAATCCGGTTTATATTCTTTTTTTTTTTTTTACTTTACTTACTTTTTAATTTTCAGGACAGGCCTCTCCAACTACTTATAAGAGTATATATACTTATCCCCAGATGGTATTTTTCATTCGCCTTGAGGACCTTTCAAATTACTATACCAGCACAATTGTCTGCCCCTGCTACTCATCTCTGTAATCACGGTACCAGTAAACATAACCGATCCCAAACCTTTGCTGTTCCTTTCATTCCATGCCCCTTTGCCTCCACTCACTCACGGTTCCCTATTAATCTTTATATCACGGAGTAACTTTCTGATTAGGGGTCCTCAAACTATGGCTGGAGCTGGAGAGCATTATGCTAAGCGAAATAAGTCAGTCAAAGAAAGATAAATATCACATGATCTTACTCATTTGTGGATTATAATGAACAACATAAACTGATGAACAAAAACAGATCCAGAGACAGAGAAACATCGATCAGATGCTCAAACCTCAGAGGGAAGGTAGGGGAGGGTGGGGGTAAGGGGGAGAGATCAACCAAAGGAATTATATGCATGCATATGGGCCTAACCAATGGACACAGACACCAGGGGGGAGGGGGGGAGTGCATGAATGGGAGTGGGGTGGGGGGGCAATGGGGGGATAAGGACACATATGTAATACCTTAATAAAGAAAAAAAATGAAAGGGCAAAAAAAAAGAAAAAAATGTATTGAATTTATTGGGGTGACATTGGTTAATAAAATTACATAGGTTCCAGGTGTACAATTCTATAATCCATCATGTGTATATTGCATTGTGTGTTCACCACCCCAAGTCAAGTCTCCGTCCATCACCATTTATCCCCCCTTTACCCTCTTCTACCTCCCCACCCCCTCTCCCTCTGGTCATCACTGGCCCCTTGATGCTGGATTTCTGGCCTCTGGAAATGTAAGAGAATGAATTCTGGGTTTGTTTGTTTGTTTTGTTTGTTTGTTTCTTTAATATTGATATTAGAGAGGAGGGGAGAGGGAAAGAAATAGAAACATCAATGATAAGAGAGAATCATACACCTGCCTCCTGCATGCCCCCTACTGGGGATCAAGCCCGCAACCCAGGCATGTGCCCTTGACTGGAATTGAACCCGGAACCCTTCAATCCGCAGGCCGACGCTCTAGCCACTGAGCCCAACCAGCCAGGGCCGTTCTGTTGTTTTCAGACACAGGGTGATCGGTTACAGCAGCCTCAGGGAACTATACATGATGGCCGATCAGCTTCTCATGTGTGAACCATGATGCAAGGCACTGTAAACCTCAGAGATCCCGCCAAAATGATCATTTTAAGCATTTCAAATGCTAACTCTCTGTCCACACCATTATAACCGGCAGCAACTGAGCAGGAAAAGTGTTTACACTATGGAGGTGTCACAGCCTGTCGGACTGAAACGTAGCCTAGGCAACCCCCATCAACGCATGATTTATGGCCATCGCGTACTGGGCGAATGTAGCCCTGATCATTGCTGTGTCAATGACAAGTATGGGCAGCTTCTACTTCGCCCTTCGCTCCATGCAGCTGCGTTCTGAACAGGAAGTCTCCAGGCTGCCTCCCCTGGGCTCAGCGATGGCACTTCTGATAGCTCCCGAGTGCCGGAAGGTGACTTTAAACCCCTGAGTCAGGCGGAGGGGCCCTTCACATCTGCTTCCAGTCTCTCTCCCCCCACGATGCATGCGCCGGTGAAAACAGACCTCAGTGAAGAGCTGCTGGGTAAACGAGCAGATCTGTGGCTCATTGGCTCATACCGTCCATGGCTAGTCATTCACACGGGTCCGCCTCTCCCACAGGCCCAGCTGACTCATGTTCCTCTTCCCGGCAACCAGGAGAGAGCGGGGCACCCCCCCGCCCCCAGGTGCTCAATAGTTTGTTGAGTGAATAAAAAATGAGTCTTTGCACCCTCCATGCAAGCCATGACTTCAGGTTGAGCTAACTCAGTGGTTCTCAACCTGTGGGTCGCGACCCCTTTGGGTGTCGAACAACCCTTTCACAGGGGTCGCCTAAGACCATCGGAAAACACACATATAATTACATATTGTTTTTGTGATTCATCACTATGCTTTCATGATGTTCAATGTGTAACCATGAAAATACATCCTGCATATCAGATATTTACATTACGATTCATAACAGTAGCAAAATT
>NW_005871097.1:6430977-6448549 GCF_000147115.1 Myotis lucifugus
GTGGATAGAACATTGGGCCCTCAGACTGAAGGGTCCAAGGTTCGATTCCGGTCAAGGGCATGTACCTTGGTTGCGGGCACATCCCCAGTAGAGGGCATGTGGGAAGCAGCTGGTCAATATTTCTCTCTCATCAATGTTTCTAGTTCTCTATCCCTCTCCCTTCCTCTCTGTAAAAATCAATAATATATATATATATTTTAAAGGCTAGTACGCCTGGGATCTTAACAAATACTGATACGCTCAGCACTCCAGCCATACCCGGGGGGATGGATTTACACCCCTCAGTGGGTATTGGGAGGAGAGTATGACATTCCCAATACAACTGGGAGAAGATGAGAGAACCAACGGACCCACGCTGCCGTCAGGTTGAAAAACCGTGGGTTTCTGTTCCGCACTTCGGAATATGAAGCTTCAGTAGGAAAATGGTAGTGACGGTCCATTTTTGCTTTTGGTAAAGCAACACGATGCAAAGATAGACTCGCCACCGAAAGACGCCCCATTCCTCACCATCGTTTGATCTGCGGCCACTGTGCTGAGTGTTGTACAGACGACCTCATTTCACCCTTTCGGTAACGTCAAAGGGTATAGAAAGGGGCTATTTCCATTTCACGGATGAGGAACTCTGAGGCCCGGAGAGTAGGAATAATTTGCCCGATGTCCTACAACCCGTAGGTGATGTGCCAGGAGTACAAACGCCTTAAACTTCTAAAAAAAGGCCAAGTGAGAGATGGGCAACGTGAACTGAAAAAAGTAGGGTGGGTACCTTGACCCCTTTGGTGGTCACTATTTCTGGAACTTCCCAGGCTGCCCAACCATTAGACCCGCAGGTACCTCTCAGGTCCAGGCTGAGATCATGTGCTTAAGGCACGTGGCCTAGTGCCTTGCGCTCTATTAATATTTGTTTCCCTTCCCCAAAGCTGACCGGCGATGGACCCTTTCTTCCTTGTGGAAGGTGCTCCTTGTCCTTCCAAAGAAGCTACCATCTCACGAGGAGGCGGGTTAGGATGTTCATGCAACATTGGTTGCCATAGTGGAAACCAGAAAACCTAAGTGTCCACCAGTAGGGGATTAGATACAGAGTAACACAGGCACTCAATGCAACACTGCACCAATGGAGAAAAGTAAACTTGTATCGATAGGACTGAATCTTGAGCCTAGCATCTAGAGCAGTGGTTCTCAACCTTGGCTGCACATTAGAATCACCTGGGAATCATTTTAAAATCCTGATTTCTGGGCCCTCATCCTCGCGGAAATTCTGTTTCTTTGGGATGGGGTGTGGCCACAACATGAGTATCAAAGAAACAGAATTTCCGGAGGATGAGGCCCAGAAATCAGGATTTTAAAAAGATTCCCAGGTGACTCTAATGTACAGCCAAGGTTGAGAACCACTGCCTTAGGTTCAGGATTCACCCTAAAAATGGGAAACAATAACGTCTTAGCATTTTCCTCTCCGATTCAGATGAAAAAAGCACCTTTAACCAAGAATGACACGTGAGGGCTGGAGCTGTGTCTTCTTATTTACAACTGTATCTCTGTGGTGAATAAAACACCAGGCAGGCATTGCACAGTTAATACATATTGGTGGGGGTCACCTAATGACCTAGTGCACGAGCTCAATAACATGTAGTTGGCTATAAGCATCGACTCAAAATCAGCACAACCGGGGACAGTGGCAAATGAGCATTCAAAGCTCTTTAAATGTTTGTAAAAATATATTTAAAATTGTGCTGTCTCACACGACACTCACGTATTTGATGGTTACCCCAAAACACCATGTTAAGTAGCATCTCCAACAATGAAGGGGGAGAGCGTATGTGGAAGCCCTAAGATGCGTTCATTACTGAGACACTACTGGACATAAGAGAATATACGAATATGAACGTAGAGGGCGCAGCCCCTGCCCACAAAAGTCTCAGAAACCGAGTAGGCATGGCGCTAGCAATGTGACTAGAGAGATAAGAGTTAAAAACCAGCCAGGTAACGAGACATCTCCGAAACGTATTTTCTCCTTCGCTTACTTCACTGCACATCTGTGTCTTAAATTTGTAATTTAGCCTCTTCTCATTACATGCAAATAAAATACAGTTGAACCTCAAATTGGTGTGTTTAATTCTCCTAGATTGCAGTGTCAGTCTCTCTTAAAAGTGAGAAATGGGGGGGTGGGGGAGGGTATTTTTCTTTCTCTCTTGCTAGGCCCGGGAAGGTGTTACTCGGGTAAATCAAGCTCTAAGTGCTTTCAACGGTATGAAGCGGTATGTTTTCCATTCACATTCTTGAGCTAAGAAAGGCGGAAGAGTTCTTTATGTGGGGGACCGTGTTGTTGGTTTCAAAACCCGCTGTCTTTCTGGTAAGCAGAAAACTGGCCCCATATATTGAGAAAGAATCGAAAGTTCTTTTTTGTGTCTTGTGGAGTTAGATGCTTCTTTAGGGAAATCCACTGATCTCCCTGGTGCATTGAAAGGAGACAGTATCTAAGTCCCAGGGTGTGGGAGGAGGCCAGCGCTGGAAGAGGCCTGGACAGGGGCGAGGCTCAGAGGTCATCAGGACTTTGCATGCCCCCTCTCCCTACACGCGCAACCCCCACCGCAAACACCCCCTCCTTGCACACGCAGCCCAAGAGCTGTGTTGTTCTGGAAGAATCGTGTAGCTTTAAAATGCCGTCCTTTGGGGGCTGCAAACGTGGCTGCGATGTTTGAGGAATCTGTGGGATTTCAGAAAGAGTGAGTCTGCCCTCAGAGCCTTTGCCGGGCCTCTCGCTTCCCCTATTTTGCGTTACTAGGCCTGTGGGTTCAAAATTTGCAGAAGCCCCAGGCAGGACCGTGGGGCCCTCGGCTCTTACTTCACCTCCCTTGGCCTGTGGCCTCCTGGGGGTGCGGAGGGACTCAAAGATGTGGGGGTGCAGGGGCTCCTTCGTTTGAGACGATCCCCCATTCGAATGGTGAACCGCAGGTCCCCTGGTATCGGGGAGGAAGACGTCCTTTTCAAACACTATCTCCTAAGGAGCAGCGTAAAAGCCCAGACTGGCTCAGAAATACCCCGGCCCTTCTGGGAAGGTTCTCTCCTGGGAAGAAAACGGAATTCACTTCCCCCATCAAATTAAAATAAAATAAAAAGTAGCCTCTCCCACCCCCATCCCCACACGCAGTTCAGGGCGGTATGTGCAGAAGCTTCTGAATTGGCCCAGCCCACGCGCACTAAGCAGCCAACATGCAATCGTTACCAGATTGTTCATTTCACTTTTTTTCCTTTCTTTTCCTCCCTCCATGTTAGCTTTGACCTCCCAGGGGAGAAAGGACTCCTCTTCCATCCATCCCTGGACTTCAAGGATCACCCCTTCCCCCTTCATGCTCATTTTTTTTCGTTTTAAACGGAGGAGCCCTGAGCTGTGTTCATCTCAAACCCTCCTTCATCTTTGCATTGTTTGAAAAGTGCACACAGCGAAAGGCTGGCCTGGTGTCTCTTTGTGCCTGGGGCACGCTCCAGCTGCCCACGCCCTTCCTTGTAGCAGGAAAAAAAATGCAGGGCCGGAGGGCCGGCTCCAGACCTCTGTGCTCACTGCACAGCTGTGGCCCGTCGGGTTGGGTTTTGTAGCCTCGGTACACGTCCCCTGCAATGCAGATAAAGGCTTCTAGCTGCTGCTGCTGCTGCGGTTGCTTGTCTCAACCACAGGTAAATGGTTTCCTGTGCATTTCTCAAAATAAGTGTTGAGCAAAGGAAAGGAAATGGACCTGCTTAATAATGATCAACAATTTGCCCCCCACCTCTCCTTCAATAAGTTTTTCATAAGTCTTTTTTTTGGGGGGGGGGGGCGAGTTGAACTTCTTGGACACTTGCACTGGGAACCTTAGCTTTGCGGAGATATTGGGGAAACGCCCCTCCTTAAATGTTCCCAGAGTACTGACCCCCTAGCTCCCTTTCTGTACACGAAATGCCCACATACAGAGCTTGGCTTCTCCCCCAAAGCCACCAGTTCAAATAGGCACTTCAAAGTGAGTGAGAAGTTCTGGACTCAAGAAAGGCAAGAAGCCCTGGGGATGAGCCAATGCAGTCCTACCGGACTTAAACGTGGCACCAGTTTCAACCCTGGCTTCATCCAACGGCTTTATTATGAGTTTTAAAATCCTATTCATTGTAAGTGCACTTATTTTCTAAAAGCAGTTTGAAATATTGAACTCTAATTAGAACCCATTAGATGAGAAAAAACATGTGTGGAATCCTTTGACGAAACAGCTGTTAAAAATGTATTTTCCCTAACGGACGGGAATGCGTAAATCCTGTTGTGTCCGTGTTGGTAATTCGCTCACTAGCCAAGTTCAATTTCACACCTAAGACATTGTGCTGTGAATTATCATTTTTTTTTCCCAACCAGGTACAATTCAGCATTGGCTTGTCACTCTATAAAGAACTGCAAATGTATCCTTATCTATTTTTATGTAATTCATGCTAGGAACTCAACCCTAAGAAAAAGACCTCCCAGTTACCCTAGCACAGCTGAGGTATCGCACACACCAGCGTGAAACCCCTTTGACTAGATGTTCCTCATTTATCGCTCCCCAGTGAGACCCTTTCCCAAAGGGTTCCGCCGCGAATCAGGCGCCCCTCCCAGACACCACACACGTCACACCAGCCAGGTTTTAAAACTTTTTATTTGCATATTAAAAAAATTGTGCATTCCAATAATTAAAATCATTTGAACAAAAAAAAATGGCACTCTGATTAAACTGCATTTTACAGCCCACAGGACCCCTTGGACCAGCTTGGTTTTAACTCTAGATTTCACCCTCGTCCCACCCAGCTCCTTCCTTCACCAACATGCAAGTTGTCCCCCTTCCCCGCCAGCCAGCCAGGCAGATGGGAGCGGCAGGTGCGGCCTTCGTTGTCAGTAGTTCTGATGTGAAAAGGGGCAGCACAGTCACTTAAACTGATCCAACCTCTTTGCATCTTACAAAGTTAAACAGCTAAAAGAAGTAAAATAAGAAGGCAATGCTTGTGGAATGTACAGTGCATATTGGCGGCGCGTGCCTCATTACGATTCGCCTGCTTGCTTCTCCTGTTCAATCGCTGTGATTGGAAAGAAAAAGAAAAAAAAAAGACGGAGGCGGTCAGTTAGGCGGATCCGGGGGAGCCTAGTATAGAAGACCACAGTGCTTTCGTTTAAAATATCCTTCCGAATGATAAAAACTCTCCAAGTACCGAGAGGCACTTCATCACGAAGGCTTTTATTCAATAGGAACATTAGACAGATAAAAGCCTGCGCCTAAGACTATGACATATTAAATATTCCTTCATTGAGTTATTAAAGCTGCAGGACCATTTTTAATTACCCTTTCCAGGCCGCATTCATCAACTGTCGGCTCTGGCCCCACCCTCCCTCCCCCCCATCCCTCTCTCCCCCCCCCCCCTCCCGAATCCTTCCCCCTCCCTACCGGGACTCCCGCTAAGGCTTTTCTTAAAAAGGGGGAGAGTAAAGAAAATCGCGGTCAAGTGGGAACTTAATCTCGCATTGAAGGCAGTGGATTTTTCTCTTGCGTTTCTGTCTTCTTCAGTTTCGACTTATCGAATTTCTCAATCTCAGCCATATCGGGTTTATCAGACATGGTTGCAGAGGAAGCTGCAGATACAAAGCGAGGAGGGGGGGTGAGCGCGGAGCCGCTGAGTCTCCCGCTCGGTCTCCCGTCTCCAAGCTCAGAAGTGCGCTTTGGCCCTCGCATCTCACGACTGAAACCCCACCTCCGCCTCCTCCCGCGTCCATTCGCAGCCAGAGACCTTTCTCTCTACAGAAAAGAGCCCCCCCCACCCCGTTTCAATCTCTCGAGACGCGGGGCGCCGGGCTGGGAAGTCCGCTGGGGCGCTGCGGGTTTCACTGCAGCGCTTCCCCACCACAATCTGGCTCGGAGCGCGTGTATGGGGGGAGAAAAGCGAGCGAAAACGCCTTCAAATGAAGCCAGGGCTGCACACACTGTTTCCATTGCCTCTAAGTGCTCTCTCGCCCTGCAAACGCGCTGCTTTCTTTTGTCTTAATTAAGGCGGCGGCAGCTGCTGCGGCGCCGACCACCGCCCAGCCCGCTTCCTCGCTGGCGCGCAACAATGCAGGCGCCGCACAAAGCTGCCCGCACCCATAAATCAGCCCCATCTGGAACCCGGGGCGGTGCGGCAGCCTCGGGCACGCATTCCCCTGCAGGAGGGCTTTCCATGCTGCCCGGGCGCCCTCAACCTGGCCAGATGCAGCCCAGGGAGCCCCCCGAGGCTGGCGGGGAATTGCAATTGTCGCAGCCCGGGCGGGTGGGTGTGAGTTGGAACAAAGGGGCTTTCTGTTCTCTGCCTAAGAGGCAACGCAGAATGCCTTCCCGGGAAGGAAGAAGGGAAAGCCTGCTCCCTGGGAGCTGCCTAACAAAACGCCAGATTAATCTTTCTTAAAAAAAAAAAAAAAAAAATCGCCCCGTTACCCGGCATCTGGAAGGATTTGACATTGCCCATCTTCCCAAGGCAGCCCTTCCCCGGGAGGGCCACTGGGGCTGGGCTTTCGGGGTGCCGCAGCAGGGATGCGGGGAGGGAAGGGGACCCACCCAAGCGCGGGAGGCAGGGGCCCCAGGGCTCACCCGAGCGAGGTGCGCGAACGAGAGAAGTCGATCTGCTCACGGACAGCCGCCGAGTGCCGGGCGGGGGCGGCGGGCTCCCTTTTATGCGCGCTCCTATGCAAATGAGGTGATGTCACCGCGCGTCGGCTTAACTCCTTCGCGCCCGGGGTCCAAGTCGGCGTCCGGGGGCCCTACGTGGCGTTTGGGGGGGCCCCACCCGCGTCCACCAATGCACCGTAACCGCAATGAGGGTGGAAAAATAAGACGAGAACCCCCACCCCACCCCCCCAGCCTCCAACACGCCCTTCCTAACGCGCTTTCCCCCTTTTATGTCTGTTTTGCCATCATGGATTTTTGCAACAGCCCGCAAGCCCGCTCTTGGGCACCAGAGCAGGATCCCTAAGAGCCTGAGTGGTGCCCAGGGGGGCAGGCATTCCTTCCTGCGAATCTGGCTTTGTCCGATGGAGCCATCGCCGAGCGAGGGTGCGCTGTGACCTCGCAGGGGGGCCTCGCCCACTGCGGGGTGCGATCCGTGTGACTCAGCTCTCGGGCCAGCGGAGGGCATCGGGCCCCACCCGGACCTCTTTGTCTCATCGACGTCGGTCTCCGTGACTCGGGAGGGAGGTAAAGCACCATAAAGTGATTTAAAAAAATTTCTCCTCGGCGACACGCATATTTCTTCCATCGCTGTCATTTTTGCGCGCACCCAAACCAAGTAACAGCAATAGTTGCTGCTTTGAGTTCCATTTATCTGGAGTTTATAGAGTTGACGGCCTCTCCCTTAGAAAAATAAGTCAAGTTCAAGCTGTGCTACGGACTTGCAGCTTGACAGCAAGGAGGGTCTTTTACTTTCCTGCCCCTCATTTTCCTAAATGATACAAGCGATCGCTAAAGGGGGCCTGCGTCAAATGCCAAACATGAGCAATCGCATTTCTTTCTCAAGCCTGAAAAATTGAACTCTGTATTTTGAAGGGAGGCTTTTGCAGCACCAGACATTTTCGAGGTGCGCCTGGGAGTTCCATCCGGAAATGTAGGCAGCCAGGAGCAGTTTTCAAAATGGCACCTGATTCTGCACCACCGACCCCCTGGCTGCTGAAACGAGTGACAGGTACCACGCCCTGCGCCTGCAAAGAGCTAGGCCAGAAAAAAGGCCTGCGGGTTGGAAAAGGCCTCCTCGAGGCTGTCTGGAAATGCAGAAAAGTGCCCCGAATACTTTCCTGTGCCCCGAGGGAGCGTTTCCCCCAAATCCTTGCTAATCATGTTTATGGCCGAGGCTTGGTCTGCAAGGGATTGGGGGTCCACTGTTGTATGGACCCTTAAAGCCAGTCAGGGCGGAGGGGACTTCCCCATTTCTTCGTCCCCTGGACTTCCTTCTTCTTGGGGGACATGGGAGGGGCAGACTGACTGTCTGGCTCCCCAGTTCACGCTCGGGTGGGCGGCTGCTCTCGGAAGGGGGGCGCCGAGCCCTTCTGTGCAGACACAGGATGTCACGTCTCTGGTTCCAGGACCCCTGACTCTGCCCCGCTGCCGGCCACTTGGCTGCAAAAACTCAGTCAAGGTCACGCAGGGTGCATTTCTGGCCGGTTTCCCTGGCAGCTGCCGCGGGGCAGGCCCACACCATTTCTGTAGGTTCTGTGACTCTGCCTCCCTCACCCCAAGGCCATCAAGAGTCACTGCTTTCCTCCCCAGCTCGCCCCTGACAAAGATACCGCCACCAGCTCCTTGCTGCTCCTCCAGGCCTTGCCCAAGCGCTGCCTCTAAGGGAGATGGAGGAGTAGACGTTGCTAAAGGCCCGGGGGCTTCTCTAGTTTGGTAGCAAGCAGCCGGTCACGGTCACGGTCAAGGTGTTTAGATACTGAGAGGAAGAGGGCAGGGGGTAGACAGAGAAGGGCCAGGGAGGGAGGCCTACTGCGTGGATCTTGTCTCACCAACTTGTCAGGGACCCAGAGACAATGAAAAGGAGCCGGTGAGGCGGCTGAAAGGAAATACAAACTCAGGGAATATTCTTCAGCGTTGCGTGACCCCGGCCACGTTCATTGATTTTTCTATGCCTGACGGGCCTCATTTGTCAAAGGGGTTCATTTCACTACCCGCCTCACAGGGTTGTGTGGAGGCCTAAATGCTTAGGCCTGGGCCTGACAGTCCACACATTGTCTTCTTCTTAGGATCAAAGGTTTAAAAAAAATGACCAAAAAAAGTTTTTTTGTGTTGGGGATGAAGTAAACTGTAAGATGTTTTTATTTTTTTAAAGATGTTTTCATATTAGCTATTTTTCACAAACTACTAGTACCAATGAGCTCTCACTAGTTTTTCAGCAAATAAAAAACAGCTCCCTTCGCTTTAAGAGGGAGACATTGTAGGAGGTGCTCTGCATTTGGTTGGGCCTTTCAGGCCTGCGCCTCTCCCGCAGGCGGGGAAACTGAGGCTTAGAGGCCCACTGTCTGCTAACCTGGCCGGTGGCTACCCTCTCTTCCTTATGCTAAGAGTACATACGGGTCTTCACCCCGCGCCCCCGAGGGCGGCTGTGCCCGGGAAACAGAAGTTGCTCCGTAAACAGTTATGTGTTATCCTGAACTGACTTGCTTAAGTGAGGAAGGTGCTGGCACTCCGTTCCCCCAGCTCTGAAGCTGTGGCCCCAGCCACCGTGCTTTCCTGCCCACATCAGGATCCTCTCAGTACCCACGTTTCAGCAGGGACACGTCCTGCTTCCAGAAGCTACCATTTATAAGCGGGGACTGTGCTGGGCACACCCACGGTGGAGGTGCGGGCCTCCCATCCCAATGGAAAGCACAGAGGCCCAGAGGTGCAAAAGAACTTCGGGGTGCCGGGGCGCCCCGGGGAGAGATGAGGAAAGAGCCCACCCCGTACCAGCCCTGCCTTCCTCATCTCGGGCCCGGCATGGGCGGGTGCTCTCCCCCTCCCCCTACGCCTGTGCCCGGTGGAACCAGGAAGCGATTCAGGGCACACTGTTTCCTTTTCTTCCCAGGGTGGGCCTGGGACTGCTCTGTAGCCATTTCCAGTGTTAGTCTGAGTGCATGAAGATCAGTCCTGTTATTTTTAACCTGTTACGCGCTGCGCAGAGCGCTGGCCAGAGGAGAGAAGGAAGAGGAGGAGGCACAGAGGAGGGGTGACAATAGCCGGGCCCCTAACTCTGCTTTCTCAAGCCCAGGTCCCTTTTCTTAAAAAAAGATATTTTGATTGATTTCAGAGAGGAAGGGAGAGGGAGAGAAAGAAACATCAGTGATGAGAGAGAATTACTGATCGGCTGCCTCCTGCATGCCCCTTACTGGAGATCCAGCCAGCAATGTGGGCATGTGCCCTTGACCAGAATAGATCCCAGGACCCTTCAGTCTGCAGGCTGATGCTCTATCCACTGAGCCAAACCGGCCAGGGCCCTTTGTTTGCATTTCAAGGCCTCCTGCCATCTGCCCCAACCTGCCTGCAACCCACCTTCCCCCGTGGCCCCACAATCCCCATGTGTTCATCTAAATTCCATGGAAGACATAGCCTGAATGCCCCCTTAACCACAGGGAGAGGAAAGGACAGGGAGGGTGGCCGCTCTGTACGCAACATCTAATTCAATTCTTAGCCTTTCCAGTGGGAACCGAATCCCCATTTTACTGCTGGAGAAACTGCTCGGAGAATTTAAGCAACTTGCTGGAGATCAAGCCTCCAGGTCTGTCTGCCAAGCGGGCGTGCGTCCTTCCATCGCAGCCCATCCCTGCCTCACATTCAGCTGAAATGTCTTGTCCAGGATCCCCACGGTGGCCTCAGAGCGCTGGAAAGTAAGGCTCCCTCAGCGAGTGGGCTAAAAATGAGTGGAAGATGGCCCTAGCCGGTGTGCTCAGTGGATAGAGCGTCGGCCTGCGGACTGAAGGGTCCCAGGTTGGATTCCAGTCAAGGGCATGTACCTTGGTTGCAGGCTTGATCCCCAGTAGGAGGTGTGCAGGAGGTAGCCGATCCATGATTCTCTCTCATCATTGAGGTTTCTTTCTCTCCTCTCTCTTCCTCTCTGAAATCAATAAAAAATATACTTTAAAAATAAAATAAAATAAAAATGAGTGGAGGATGATAGGAGTCAAAGATCGTTCTCGAGAATGTCGAATGTTGTGCTGCTGAATTTCCTGCCCGCTTTGTTGATCTGATGGAATCTCAGAGCGAAAGGAACTTGCATTCAACTCAGTTCCTTTCCGGGGATTGCGTTTGCCTTTCCAACATCCCCTCCAAGTGGTTACTCAGACTATGCACAGCGAAGGCAGCAAGAAGAAGGCAGAGCCCTGGCGTGTATGCAGGGGGCGGTGAGCAGCCTTGTTTGCCCGGGGCTTGCACAGAACAGAGAGTAGCATTGAGAGGCAGGCAGGGGCCAGGTTGTAGAATAATAACAACAACATCGATCATGACTCTAATACTGGCATTCATAGCAGTAAACATTTTTTAAAATATATTTGTATTGATTTCAGAGAGGACGGGAGAGGAAGAGAGAGGTAGAAACATCCATGATGAGAGAGAATCATTGATCAGCTGCCTCCTGCACGCCCCCTACTGGGGACCAAGCCTGCAACCCCAGGCATGTGCCCTGACCAGGAATCAAATCCAGGACCCTTCAGTCCGCAGGCTGACGCTCTATCCACTGAACTAAACTGGCCAGGGCGGTGGTAGTAAACATTTCTATATGCCTGGGAGCTTCCCTAAACCCTGACATAATCCTACGAGAGAGGCACTGTAACTTCCCTCCATTGCAGACGTGGGAATTCTGGCGCCTTGAAGTAATTTAGCCAAAACCACACAGTGAAAGCCAGAGGCAGGGTTTGAAGTCAGACTGGCCGGCTCACAAACTGCCTCGTTTAGGCATTTTCTGGAATCCTAAGCTAAGGCCTTTAGACTTCGTTCTATAAATCATCCAACTTTTCCAGCATGAAAACTTTTAAACATAGCTATTGGAGTCATAGATCACATCAATTAAAAATCTGCCTGCTCCAATTTTCAAATTATGTCATTATAGAAATTCACTCTGCTCTTTTGCCTCCTCCGACGTAGCCCAGTGCACTCCCAATACGGGGAATTTTTTATCTAGAACATTGGCAATTTCACACAGCTTTACGCTACTTTAATATTTTTTCCAGCGGTCATTCATATTACAATGGTTTAAAAAAATTAGTAGGTCAAAAGCAGATTGAAAGGAGAGGTAGTGCAAACTCACACTAGCCTTCTGTGTTAAAAATGATAAACTTTTGCCTGGCTGTGTGGCTCAGTGGTTGTGGGCTGCAAAAAAAAGTTTCCATTTTCATAGAAACATAGGTTTATTTTGATAGAGACATGCTTAATACAAAGGGCTGAAATAAATGAGTCATCATGAACATAAAATAATGGGACATTTTAATAAAAATTACCTGCTGGGGTAGGGACAGTGAGAACCCCACCTTACAGAGGAACAAACTGGGGGGCTTGGTGGTGTAACATGCCCAAGGTTGCTCGGCTAGTAAGACTACCATTTAAAGTGACAGTTGACATTTTATTTCATTTTAATTTAATTTTTTTATCCTTACTCTGGGATATTTTTCCATTGATTTTTAGAGAGCGGAAGGGAGAGGGAGAGACAGAGAGAAACACTGATGTGAGAGAGACATCGATTGGTTGCCTCCCGCATGCCCCCGACCAGGGCTGGGAGCCTGCAACCGAGGTACATGCCCTTGACCGGAATCGAACCTGGGACCCTTCGGTCCGAGGGCCGACGCTCTATCCACTGAGCCAAACCGGCCAGGGCCACAGTTGAAGTTTTCGTTTCCAGCATTTCATTTGCAGCTTCTTCTCTCAAGCAGGGCCAGCAGGTCAGGAAACGGTGAAATCGCAGCTATTTTCTTTGTTGGGAAACATAATAACTTCTGGAAGCGCTAGCCACTTCGTATTGCTTTGTTAGGTCTTCTCGATACCCCATGAACTCCGTCTTAGGAGGCCCATTTTACAGATGGAAACACTGAGGCTCCAGAGGTCACGGCTGGCAAGTGGCTGAGCTGGGACTGCCTCCAGCTCCATCTGGTTCCGAAGTCTGGCCTGTCAGCCCCTCCTCGCTGATCCAGGAGTCATGTGCGAAGAGGTCCCTGGACGGTAGGCCTTCACATGCAAATCACACAAGGAGGCCCTCTCTGCCCCTTTCAGACTGACAATAAGGAGAAGGTTGAGTAACGTCTGAGGGTGGCCAGGCGGCAGGGAAAGAAAAACGAAAGCGGCAAAAATGAAAGCGGTTCTCAGGAGCCCTCGGGGGAAGTGTCAATTGGTATCGACTTTTTAGAGGTACCAGTGGCTCCCACAATTAAAACAGCATTTCCAGCTGACCCAGTGGTTCCACTGCTAGAACCGTTTCTACGGGCCACACTGGGCACGGGGTGGGGGGGGGGGGGGACTTTCCTGTACCCTCCTAGGTTCCTTCAGCCGGTCTAATCATGAAGTCCACATGAGACAGACTAACAGAAGATGATCCAATGCAATACATGTACAATGTGGGAGCCCCGCGTACATGGGGGAGGGGCCAAGACCCCACACCTGAGAGGTTCCGAGAGAGAAAGGGGAGTCAGGGAGATAAGGCGCCCTCAGGAAAGGCACCTGGGACTGCAGAGGGGAGGAAGGTCATTGCAGGATGACAAGAAGAGCAGGTGGCCCGGCCGGGGTGGCTCAGTGGTTGAGTGTCAACCCATGCACCCAGAGGTCGCAAGTTCCATTCCCGGTCAGGACACATGCCCCGGTTGCGGGCTCCATCCCCAGTAGGAGGCAGCCAATTGGTGTTTGATGTTTCTATCTTTCCCTCTCCTTTCTTCTCTGTCTAAAGATCAATAGAAACATGTTTTGAAAAAAAAAAGAGCAGCTGTTCAGTGATTACTAGTTTGTCCTGCCCTGTAGTTGGCCATAAAAAGTTATTTTCGGTGATAACTCTTATTACGGGCAAGGCCCTTAATCAAATTCTTTAAGGGAGAGGTCAAAGTTTTTCATGGGCCCCCAAGGGCTCTCTTGCCTTCACCTCAAAATAATTATCATGCCCAAGTGGCAGATCTGGGGGAGGCCTGTTCTGAACCCCTTCAACACTTACCCAATGATATGTATCTACATCTATATCCACACGCATAGCTTTCTCCCCATAGCATTGTAGGTAAGAGGAAGAGTGAGAATCAACCTAACTCAGTGGTCGGCAAACTGTGGCTCGCGAGCCACATGCGGCTCTTTGGCCCCTTGAGTGTGGCTCTTCCACAAAATACCACGTGTGGGCGCGCACGTACAGTGCGATCGAAACTTCATGGCCCATGCGCAGAAGTCGGTTTTCGGAAAGGAGATAGACGAAACAAGTACACAAGATGAGTGTGGATGGGAGAGTTGGAAGGGGTCGACCTCAGTGAACATCCCTCAATCAGAGTGAGGACGTTTTTAGCAAAGGCCAGCTTAGGAGTCCCCTAGTTAAGTTAATAACAATGTACCTACCTATATAGTTTCAGTTTAAAAAATTTGGCTCTCAAAAGAAATTCCAATCGTTGTACTGTTGATATTTGGCTCTGTTGACTAATGAGTTTGCCGACCACTGACCTAACTGTATATTAATTAGGAGAGGAGCTAAAAATGATGGAAAATCACGCAGGCACTAGAGAAAGGTCAAGGCGATTTACCCATGATGCCCCAGAAGCATGTCCAAAGTATATCTTAAGCGGAAAAAGAGAACCTCATACATGGTGTGCGATGCCCTCTGTGTAATAAACAAGCGAGGTGTGTAGAGACGATTTCCAGAAGGGAATTTTCAGAACTATTCATAGAGGGTACCTCTGGGGAAGAGGGTGGAAAATCTTCCACCGTTTACATTTTACCAGAAGCAGGTATCACTTTTCTATTTTATTTTTTAATATATTTTATTGATTTTTTTACAGAGAGGACGGGAGAGGGATAGAGAGTTAGAAACGTCGATGAGAGAGAAACATCGATCAGCTGCCTCCTGCACACTCCCCACTGGGGATGTGCCCGCAACCAAGGTACATGCATGCTCCCCACTGGGGATTGAGCCCACAACCTGGGCATGTGCCCTTGACCGGAATCGAACCTGGGACCCTTCAGTCTGCAGGCTGATGCTCTACCCACTGAGCCACACTGGCTAGGGCTACTTTTCTACTTTTAAATATTTTGTTTTACTTTCATCTTTTACCTATTTAACTAACTTCTTTTATTTTTTTAAATTGATTTGAGAGAGAGAGAGGGAGAGAGAGAGAGAGAGAGAGAGAAACATTGATCTGTTGCTCTACTTATCCAGGCACTCACTGGCTGACTCCTGTATGAGCCCCGACTGGGGATCAAACCCACAACCCTGGCTCATCAGCATGATCCTTCAACCAACTGAGCTACCCGGCCAGGGCTCATCTCTTATATATTTAACAAATGTTGTTAAATATATGAGAGGAGGGGGTGTATGAGAGATCTCCGTACCTTCCACTCAATTTAGCTGTCAGCTTAACACTGCTCTGAAAAAGAAAGTCTATTAAAAAATAAAAATTATATATTATTTGTATAGCTGTCTGCTCAAGAAATCGCACAAAACCAACACAAAGGCAGCTGAATGTGCCTTTGGAAGAAATAGAAATAGGACTTGGGGTTACTTCAGTAAGAAAATACCTTTGAAAGGAAGTGAAACACACAGCCAGGACAGAGTGGTGGCACTTCCTGCTTGCCTACAATGGAAGGAACTTGTGTTCTTAAAGGGACAGAGGACAGTTATTGTGCAGACCATGGCTCTTCTAATTCCAAATCAAACTGACTATAGACAGGGCCACAGCAGGCCTCCTTTCTAGAATGCAACTGAGGCACACAGGGTGCAGCCAGCCAGCCCACCGCAGGCCCAGCTAAGGGCCATCCTTAGTGAGAGCAGCGACGCCTCAGGTTTTCCTGTGAAATGGGAGCTCATGCCATGTGGGTGAACTGAATCCTCTTCTCAGTGACGTAGGGAACCCGCTCTTGGAGTCACAGAATGATGTGTGTGTGCGTCTGAACGTTCACGCCTTGGATTTCTGTAAGCGGAAGCGCCTGTAGCCTGTAGGGTTGAATGGCCATAGAAGTGCACATTTGTACAGACTCTGTATTTGAAAACGCTGCCCTTATGTTGCATCTGCTGGCTCCTTCTTGCCTCCCGACAGCCCCGTGAGGGTGTGATAGGGGAGCTGGCGCCCATCAGCAAGTGAAGAAATGAGACAGACACGTGGTCAGTGACCTGCCCTGGCCTCTGGGGACACGCGGAGGCTGGAAATGGGTCCCCAGCCGGCAGGCTGGCTCCTGGCCTGGGGCCCCAGCAGGGGAGGAGCTGTGGTTTCCCGGGCTTTCATCAGACTTCCCTCCGCTTATTTGAAAGTAACTTTCCACTGGCTTCTCCCCTGCCTGCCTCGAGAGTTCAGTGCCAGCAGAGCCCTGCGGTGGGGGTGACAAGGGGGGGCTCCACGCGGGAACAGGTGGGGAAAGCGGGGAACACAGGTGGGGCTGGGCGCAGGGCAGGAGTGCCATCTGGCCCGCACTCTCAGCCTCTCATCCAAGCCCATGATCCTTGGTTACTCTCGCCTGTCCACCTTGTGGGGCCTCACAGTGTGGGGGACAGGAAGGGGTCCCACAGAGCAGGTGGGGGTCGGAAGGGCCTGGAGCATATTCATAGCTGCCGTTCCTTCTGTTTGCTGCCGACTTCACAGCAGGGGTGGGGACCCTAGTTTCTGCCAAGGCCCATTGGGTATTTATAACATCATTGGCAGGCCATACACAATCATCCACTTAAACACGAGCCTGCTCTATTTGGTCACACATTTAATCAACTCAATCCTAATGCCTTGGCAGGGCCAGACCAAGTGATTTCTCAGGCTTTATACGGCCCATGGGCCGGACGTTCCCCACCCCTGCATGTGTTGGCCTATCACCTCCATGGAGGCAGAGCAGAGAAGCCTCACACACCTGCCCTGCAATCACCATCACTTCTGCCATTATTGGCATCGATCTGGTGTCCTGGTGATGAGCTGTGTAGGCGTGGCCATGCTTGTTTCCCTGCCGGTGCCACGTGCCAGCTTAAAGGAACGCTGTCCTCCCTCCCCTGTCCCAGCATTCCCCACCACACCCCAGTCAAAACGCACAATGCCCAGTGAAATGGGAATTTCAGATAAAGTGTAAGTGATCCCATGTCACATATGAAACATGCTTCTATTTCAAAATTATTCATTATTTACGTGAAATTCCAATTTAACTGGGCGTCCTATAGCTTATCTACTTTGAGGGGGAAACAGACCTTTTCACAGACTGATCTCTACTTTGGCTGTCTGTCCATCCAGATCCACCCAAACACAAACACACACACACACACACACACACAGAGACGGGCACACACACAGGCACACACACCGGCACACAGAAGCACACACAGGCACACACACACACACGCACGCACACATGCACGCAGAGGACTTAGTAAGTCTCAGGTCCCTCACTCTCATTTTTCTCCCTAGGGGCTCCAGCCAGCCCAGCCCCAGCTGGGTCCTCAGGCACAGGGGACAGAGGGAGGGGGAAGAGGAAGGGAAGGGGGTGGGGGAGGAGGAGGAGGAGGGAAAGGAAGAGGGGGGAGGAGAGGAGAGAAGAGGGCAGAAGGCAGCTGTGTGGGGAGGTGGCCGAGAGCGCAGCCCAGTGGAGACTGGAGGAGAACTCCAGGAGCTGATGGAGCCACGGACAGGCCAAGCAGGCCCTCGAGGTTCGGAGCTGGGCCGCCAGTCAAGCCTGTGTTCAGACCAGGAGAGCCTGGGGCAAGACAAGTGAGCCAAAGGGCTCCCCCGAGCCCCCACACTCCCTAGGGCCTGGCCGGGCCTGACAGGCCTCAGCACAGTCTCCTCCCTGACAGCTGATCCACGATTCTTTCATCACGGTTGTTTCTATCTCCCTCTCCCTCTCCCTCTCCCTCTCCCTTCCTCTCTGAAATCAATAAAAATATATATATATTTTTAAAAAGG
>NW_005871097.1:6448789-6478054 GCF_000147115.1 Myotis lucifugus
GGAAGTGTGCTTGCCTAGTCGGCCTGCTCCACACTGCCCCATGGTGTCAGTTCCCTGACCCTGTGCTCCTCACCCGCTTCTCACCCTTGCCGCTCTCCCCACCACAGGCCCCAGAAAGGACAAGGGCCTCTCCTTGGCCTTCGGAGCGCCACAGTTGAGTCGGAAACCCGCGCTATCTACCAGCACACGTCTGCTTCCTCCACGTCACCAAAGCTGCGGCCGCGGGGGGTGATCATTCCGTATGCATGTTCCTCCCCATGCCGCCACTTCCAGAGCGGGCGAGCCGGCCCCTCTGCGAAGCATGCTGGGGTCCCTCTGCCCCGGGCCGGCTTCATGGCCCTGCGACCTGTGCGGTCACATCGGCCGCCCTCGCCCTCACCCTCGGGAGGGCCCTGTGCTTGCTTCATTTTACTCACTTTAGAAGGGCAGCACTGGGCTTGCACATTCGGTAGCCAGTCCCCATTCTGAGCCTGACTAGCTGGGCGCCTGGGATATAAGGATGATGGTGTAGCGCAGTGGTTCGCAACCTTCTTCTGGCCATGCCCCCCCCCCAGCACCTCTAAAATCCCGATGCCCCCCGCCCCGTGACATAGAATGCTTATTCTTCAAAAAGTGAACTCCCAGTCACATGGAGGAAGCCTAAAAGGCCATTTACTTGGTCTAAACACGCTTCCAAAGAACATGGCATCCATGAAAGAGAAAATCAAAGAACGAAAGGACAGTGGGAGTGCTGAGGGAGACATCACTCAGACATTGTTTAAAAAATAATAATATGAAGTGATATGAAAAAATAGCGAATAAAGTTCCAAAACATATAGTAGAGAACTGAAATGCATAAACATGTCACAATATACATGTATAGACTGTCTATGAGGCCCCTAGAACCATAAGAAATGCACAGAATTCACTGTGAAGAACTCATTCTCGAATTGCCCCCCTTAACAATCAAATTGCCCCCCAGTGGGGTGCGTTCCCCATGCTGGGAACCACTGGTGTGGGGCTGGGAATGGGCCGGGAGTGGGCATGTTGGAAGGGAGCAGTCAGTGGGAGGACAATGCCCCCAGCTCACACAGAGGAAGCAGAGGCTCAGTAATTTGATCCTCCCACAGCTGTCACGTGACAGAAAGTGACGCCATTCACTTTCACTTCCCTCCCGTGTGAATGTGAACTTTCCTAGCAGCCCTGGCTCTTCTTATCACGTGGCCACAGCTGCTCCCAGGGTGTTAGCTGTGTGACAGTAGTTAAGGCCCAGCCATACGTCTTTTTAAAATATATATATATTTGTATTGATTTCAGAGAGAGGAAGGGAGAGGGAGAGACAGATAGAAACATCAATGATGAGAGAGAATCATGGATCGGCTGCCTCCTGCACGCCCCCTACTGGGGATTGAGCCTGCAACCCCGGCATGTGCCCTGACTGGGAATCGAACTGTGACCTCCTGGTTCCTAGGTCGATGCTCAACCACTGAGCCACACCAGCTGGGCCCAAGCCATGCTTTTACTTGTCCTGCAGCACTGACAGCTCAGCCTGTGATGCCAGGCGGTGCAGGGCCATTGCTAAGGCCAGAGCACAGCACTCATTGGTTGGTTTACCCACACATTCTCAATCTAGTGGTTTGGCTCTAGGGCAGGGGTGGGCAACCCCTGGCACGCATGCCAAACATGGCACACCAGTAACTTTTGCTGGCACACGAAACCCTCTCTTATAATCTTCCATTTACAATTTTTTTCTTAATATCGACTTTTTTATTTTTCAGATAAATTCAGTGTAGGTGCATCTTAGATAAATAAATAATTTTACATAACAAGTTATCTTAAAGACCATAGACATGGATTGACAAGAGAGGGGGAGAGCAATTTCTATGCCTCTGCCTTAACTCTCCCTGCCTTCCTAGATCTGACCAGTGTTTTGGTTTCATCCACATACGCTTATGAATCTTTGTTCTCAGTGATGAATTTTGTTAAGTCTCATAATAGAAGTAGCCTGACGGATGAAAGTAGTAGCTCGTGCATATCTCTGAAGGTCACGAAATATAAACCTGATGTAAAATCTCTGTCATCAGTGATGCAGCAGCAAAAGTCCCACTGATAATATCAAACACAGTCATACAGTTTTCTGTCGGACTATCAGTGTACATGTATACATTAAAAAATAAATGTATTTTTCATCATCATATACTGTGTTTTTGTCGCTCGAATGAATTTTATTATTTCTTCAAGGTTCTTCACATACGTACACCTTAAGAGATATCAAGTAGGCGTAACATGTTCTCAAAAAATTAGGGTTGGCACGCAGAAGAATTTTGAGTCAGAGATTTTGCTGGTTTTGGCACACACTCACAAAAAGGTTGCCCACCCTTGTTCTAGTGTAAGCATGGTGGCAGGAAGGGATGCAGAAGTGACAGGGTACTACCTGGCCCTCAGGGAGCAGTGATGGCGAACCTTTTGAGCTCGGCGTGTCAGCATTTTGAAAAACCCTAACTTAACTCTGGTGCCCTGTCACATATAGAAACTTTTTGATATTCGCAACCACAGTAAACCAAAGATTTATATTTTTGATATTTATTTTATATATTTAAATGCCATTTAACAAAGAAAAATCAACCCAAAAAATGAGTTCGTGTGTCATAGGTTCGCCATCACTGGATTAGGGAGAAAGCGGACAGGAATGGCAAGAACTGCAACCACAGACGGTCAATGCTAAAAGCCAGGCTTGATGGGGGAGAAAGCAAAGGCCTAAAAAGGGCAAGAAAAAAAGGCTCCCTCAGGAGGTGGGGTGCGAGCCGAGACGTGAGGAATGAGGAGGCCTAATGGCCAGTTCTATTGCATACTTTCCTATTCCTGCCGCCATGACAATGACCACAAATGTCGTAGCTTAAGCCACATCCATGTATTTTCTTACAGCTCTGGAGGCCGGAAGTCCCACACAGAGGTCTCATGGGTCCTAAATCCAGGTACTGGAGGGCCTAGTCCAGCCGTGGGCAAACTACGGCCCGCGGGCCGGATCCGGCCCGTTTGAAATGAATAAAACTAAAAAAAAAAAAAAGACCGTACCGTTTTATGTAATGATGTTTACTTTGAATTTATATTAGTTCACACAAACACTCTATCCATGCTTTTGTTCCGGCCCTCCGGTCCAGTTTAAGAACCCATTGTGGCCCTCGAGTCAAAAAGTTTGCCCACCCCTGGCCTAGTCCTTCCTGAGGCTCTAGGGAAGGCTCTGTCGGCTTTCCTACCTTTTGCTTCTCTGAGACGCTGCCCTCATTCCTTGGCTTGTGGCTCCATCTTTTTGTTGTTGTTAATCCTCACCCGAGGGTATTTTTCCATTGATTTTTAGAGAGAGTGGGAGAGGGAAGGAAAGACAGAGAAATACCCATGTGAGAGAAACACATCGATTGGTTGCCTCCTGCTTGAGTCCCAACCCAGGGCCCGGGCTGGAGAGGAGCCTGCAACCAAGGTATGTGCCCTTGACCTGAATCAAACCCGGGACCCTTCAGTCCGCAGGCCGACGCTCTATCCACTGAGCCAAGCAGGCTAGGGCTTGTGACTCTATCTTTAAAGCCAGCAGCGCTGCATACCTTGACCCTTCCCCATAGTTACAGTTCCCTCTGGTTCTCCTCTTCCGCCTCCCTCTTCCACGTGTAAGGATCCTGGTGATTACATTGGCCCCACCTGGGGGATTCGGGACTCTCTCCATATCTTAAGGACAGCTGATTAGCAACCTTAATTTCAACCCTTTTGCTGTGAAAGCTACACCTTCGCAGGCTTCAGGGGTGAGGGTGTGGACATTTTTGGGGCCATTAGTCTGCTGACTGCACTTTACAGATGGCTCACTGCATGGCCTTGAGTAATTTGTTCGTCTGTGAGCCCGAGGCTTCGCATCTCTAAAACAGAACCAGTGCTCACCCGCCATCTCATAATGTTGCCCTGCACTGGACTGAGATGATATGTGTAAAAGGTTTCAACGTGGCAAAGCCCCCTGTCAGCATAAATGTCCCCATTGGGCGAAGGGGAGTGTAATCTTTTGTAAGTATCAGCCATATTGTAGGGAGGGGCTATAGGAATTGTATCCCAGATGGTGAAGTCTCTTCCCAACGCCACATTCATTGGTGCCACCTTGGTATCTTGAAATCAGCCATAGTGGGAGTATTTACACCACGGAAATTGGCAAACACTACAAATCAAAGTCCCCCCCAAAAACACACGCACACACACACACACACACACACAAACACCCAGTTGTTAAACATTTATCAGCACATCTCAATTTTATCCTAATTATTTAAGAAAAAACACCCAACGTGCTGCCCAGCCAGCATGGCTCCGTAGTTGAGTGTCCACCTATGAGCCAGGAGGGCACGGTTCGATTCTTGGTCACAGCACATGCCCAGGTTGCTGGCTCGATCCCCAGTGTGGGGCCTGCAGGGGGCAGCTGATTGGTGATTCTCTCTCATCATTGATGTTTCTCTCTCTCTCTCTCCCTGCCTCTCTGAAATCAATAAAAGTAGATTTTAAAAAAAACAAAAAGACAACACACCGGAAATGGTTATTACTCCTTCATAGTAGAGATGAACAAACGGAAGCTCAGAGACGGTGACGAACCTGCTTAGGATCACACAGCTGTGAGAGTGGCGAGGCCAGCTTGTCACGTAGTCCAAGGCCTTGATCCTTCCTCCACACCCTCGCACACGCCCACTCTGTCTACCCCGAGAGCTGGTTAGTCTAACGAACTGCCCACGAGCACGGTGGGACCTGCAGCGTGTTCACAAATGTAACCATAAGCTAAGGGGGTGGGGCCGTGTGGCTTCGGAAATGAGGCTGCATGGAGCTCCCCGGAGTCACTGCTGACATCGGCGGTTCCGGTGTAATTGCTTTGACCTGAATTGCGTTGAAAGCCTCCCAGGGCAGAGGGTGGGCTGCAGACGGCAACAGTCAGTTCTCCACCGTCACCTGCAGAGGTTTTAAACGGATTTGATGCCAACAAATTGCCAGGTCACTCGAAGTCAAAGTCCCAGCCAGCTTCCTTTTAGACAACCTGGAAGTACTTGAAGGTCAGCACATGCCAGGCTTCCTTCAGAAATGGCTAAATATCAGGCCGGTATGCTTTGGGAGCAGTGAATGGTGGCAACTCAAAAGAGAGAGAGAAAACCCTGACTTTGCTTTCTGTTCGATTTTAATCGGATTCCTAATCCTCTAACCCTGTGCTAACTTTTTCTTACTAAGTTTGGGTTTTATTTTAAACCACAGGCCCGGTGCATGGATTTGTGCACATTGAAAGGAAATTAATTAGAAGGTGGCCGGCGGGGCGGGACTGGGCGAGACCGGCCGCACATGCCCTGGAGCCAACCTCCCGCAGTCCCTTCCCGAGGGCCGCACCTGGGGCGGTGCTAGGGCTCAAAGGGTGACTGCGGAGTGAGTGGGGTCCCTCCAGCAGGTGGGGTCCCTCGGCCTGGCCTGTGGGGATCGGGCCAAAACCAGCAGTCCAACATCCCCCAAGGGGTCCCGGAGTACGAGAGGGCACTCTGCAAAGTTGTCCCTCTGCTCAGCAGTTGTCCCTCTGCTCAGCAGCTCCTGTGTTGAGCGTCTGCCCCCTGCTAGCCAGTCACTTAGCCTTTTATTATATACTAGAGGCCCGGTGCACGAAATTCATGCAAGAGTAGCACGAAATTCATGCAAGAGTAGGCCTTCCTTCCCCCGGCTGCCGACACCGGCTTCCCTCTGGCACCCAGAACCCGGGCTTCCCTCCAGCCGCCAGCAGGTACCCGGGACCTGGGCTTCCCTCGCAGCCCCAGCTTTGTCCGGAAGGTCATCTGGTCTAATTAGCATATTACTCTTTTATTATTATAGATAGATTTGCTCATGGCATGGAACTAAACTACAGGCAAACCATGGAGGTATTGGGGGTTTGCTTCCAGACCACCGTAATAAAGCAAGTATCGCAATAAAGCAAGTCGAATCTTTTTGCTGGTGGGGAGGGTGGTGCCTTCAGTTTTCCAGGGGAAAAAGCGCACTAAAACGAGGTGCGTCCGTAGTTCATGGGCACAAGGATTTAACTCACACAGGACCAAAGGCTGAGCCTCTCACAATGGTTCCCAGTCTGGGCTGCACGATGGACTCACCTGGGGATCTTTCAAAATCTCCAGCTGCCCAGGTGGCACCCAGACCAGAGAATCAGAGTCCCTGGGGCGGGGCCTGGTGCCTGCGGGTGCACTTTGAAACTCCCAGGTGATTGCCACGTGCAGCCTTGTACATTTCTATCTCTTGAGGGGGGCGGGGGTGTATGTGGGGGGACTTGTTGTTTATAAATAGTCTGTTTGGGAAAGGCTTAGTATCCAGTTACAACTGGAGGCCCTGGCTCCGCAGGAGTTAGCCTCGGGGCTTTTTATTTTCTTTTTTTCTAGAAGATGTTTCAGGGAATAAAGAAACCCCACACCTAGAAAACCAGTTCTCCCAGCTCCTGTGACATCACTAGGAGCCAATAAAAAACCTCCACTGGAGTTTACAGGTTCATGTCTAAATTGATCCAGTGGTTCTCAACCTTCTGGCCCTTTAAATACAGTTCCTCATGTTGTGACCCAACCATAAAATTATTTTCGTTGCGACTTCATAACTGTAATGTTGTTACTGTTATGAATCATAACGTAAATATCTGATATGCAGGATGGTCTTAGGCGACCCCCGTGAAAGGGTCATTCGACTGCCAAAGGGGTTGCGACCCCTGCGGGACCAACTGCCTGGGGTGAGGTTCCCCTCCCCAAACTGCTGCTTCTATGAGTCCACTCTCTGCTTAGCATGGGATCCAGCTTTTCATCAACTTAGTTTCCACACGTTTGCTCCGAGGTTGTTGTGGGACTTGAGTCCACAGGATGGTGAGAAGCCAGGTTTCGGAGCAAACAAAGAGGATGCCCTCCTCCCCCTCGCCGCCGCCTTTCTGGTGAAGCTAAAACCCAAGCTTTAGGTAGAGTGTTGCTGCCACCTGCCGGCCGTCATTGGTGCTGACGCGTTAGAAAACTGTGCGCCTCCTGGTGGTAGTAAACCGCACCTGGCCCCATCTCATGCTGTTGCTCTATTTTAATCACTTTCTTTCTTTTTTAAATATTTTTCTTGATTTCAGAGACAAAGAGGGAAAGGTAGAGACATCATTGATGAGAGAGAATCATGGATCGGCTGCCTCCTGCACTCCCCCCACTGGGGATGGAGCCCGAAACTTGGGCATGTGCCCTTGACTGGAATCAAACTCGGGACCCTTCAGTCCGCAGGCCGACGCTCAATCCACTGAGCCAAACCAATCAGGGTGAAAGCCTCTTTAAGTGCCATTTAACCTCTCCCCGTCGCATGAGCAGAAAGTGAAGTCTGGAGGAAGAGAGAGCACAGAGCAGTACCATGTGTGTAGGCGCTGAGGCAAGAGAGTTTGGCGTGTTCTCAGCATGAACTGAAGGCGATTCGTGGGGCAGCTGAGAGTGGAGGCTGGAGGACAGGCACATGGGAGGTCACAGAGGGCCTTGTGAGCCTAGGCCAAGAGTTTAAACTTAATTCAGAAGTCACATCGGAACTCAGAAGTCACTACGATTTTAAACTTAATTCAGAAGTCACGTCTTTTCTAAGAATCACTCCAGCTGCTACAACTGAGTTGGAGGGACCAGAATGGATACCAGGAAGCCAATGAGAGATGCTGGTAGTTTGGACAAGGGAGTTGGATCATGGAAATGGAGAATGGACGTGAGAGAAATTTAGGAGGTCAAATCAAGAGTGGTTGCTGAATGTTTGGGAAGGAGATGGAAAATCAACAATAAGCCTAAGGATTCTGGCACTTCTGGCAAACCCAGGCACTGTTCTCTGAGCTTCTGGTGCCATCATTGCTGAGGTAACTGTGGCATTATCCCTAAAATAGTCCAGGTGTCATGTCAGATGGGAGGAAGACTGGGAAGGTAAGACCGAGGGGTCTTTTCACCGCTAGAAATACACAAGGCTCTGATAATAGCTTCCCAATGGCAAAATTCTGCTCTCATAAGTGGAGGTTTTTGTGTTTGTTAATGTCTTGTGAACTTTTTTTTTTAAATCCTCACCCAAGGATACTTTTTTGTTGATTTTTAGAGAGAGTGGAAGAGAGAGGGAAAGACAGAGAAAAACATCGATGTGAGAGAAACACATCGAGTGGTTGCCTCCTGCACATACCCTGACCAGGGCCCGGGCTGGGGAGGACCCTGCAACTGAGGTACGTGCCCTTGACAGGAATCAAACCTGGGTCCCTTCCGTCCACAGGCCAATGTTCTATCCACTGAGCCACACCAGCTAGGGCGATGTCTTATGAACTTTAAATCTAGTGCCCTCCCTTTGCACCCTGGAGGCACATTTTCCATTTTGGGTCATTGGCACAGGAAGTCCTAAGATGTCCTCTTCAGGTTCCAAACACAGCTGTCCCCTGCCTTGTTCCTCCACGACTACAACACAGGGCTTTACCAATGTCCCCATTCCCTGCAAACGCTCCAGGCAGAAAGGAAGAGAACACAACTGTGTGACCTTTTGTACTCAACTGGAAATAATGGGCACTTGTTATGGCTTTAAGTTCAAGGATAATGACAGTGGAACCCAGGCCATATCACCATAACAGCTTTGTTAATAGCTGAGAGGGAAATTGCCTTTATTTGTACAACAATCATAAATGACTTTCCCATTCACAAGGGCATTTTCAACTTTCATGGGCTTCTGAGTAATTTCTAAAGAAGAAAAGCTATGGTTGTTGTTATGGGTTGAACTGCATGCCAGCCCCCCAAATTTTATGTGGAAGTTCTAACCCCCAGTACCTTACAATGTGACCTCATTTGGAAATAGAGCTGTTGCAGATGTAATCCTATATCATAAAAGCGTAGTATGCAAATTGTCCCCTTGACTGGGAGTTTGTCAGGGAGTTAGACCAGGGGGTGGGACTGGCCCGGGGAAGGGAGGGAGTACCCGGCCAGCAGCCGGCAGCCACTGGGGACCCTACCAGTGCACGACGTGCACTGGGCCTCTAGTTAGTTAATATGAAGTTATACTGTAGTAGGATGGACCCTTCATCCAATATGACTGGTGTCCTTAGAAGAGAGAGAGCCTTAACTTGTTTTGCTCAGTGGGTAGAGCATCAGCCTGTGGACTGAAGGGTCCCAGGTTTGATTCCAGTCAAGGACATGTACCTTGGTTGCGAGCTCCATCCCCAGTAGGAGGTGTGAAGGAGGCAGCTGATCAATGATTCTCTCTCATGGATGTTTCTAACTCTCTATCCCTCTTCCTTCCTCTCTGTAAAAAATCAATAAAAATACTTTTTTTTTAAAAAGAAGAGAGACATAGAAGGAATTCAACCAGGTGGCAATGGAGGCAGACATTGGCATGATGCATCTACAAGCCCAGGGACACCAAGGGTTGCCAGCAGCCACCAGGAGCTAGAAGAGCAGGTTTCAGAGGGCTCATAGCCCTGCAGACACTGTGATTCCAGACTTCCCGTCTCCAGGAACTGAGACAATGAACTGCTGTTTTAAGCCACCCAGTTTGTGGTACTGTGTTATGGCAGCCCTAGGAGGCTAATACAGTTCAATATTTGAAAATACCTTGGAGATCATGTAGTCCATTTTACAATGAGGAATTCTGCTCAGAAAGGTGGAGTGATTGGCCCAGAGCCTCTGCTTTGCCATGATCAGAACTGGGCATTCTAATACCTGCAGTTCAGGATGTTTTTGTTGTTTGGTTGTTTTTATACTGGTTTTTACAGAGGCCAACAGACAGAGATCAATGCCAAATGGATTTGGCAAATCTTGAGCAGCTCCAAGAAGAAAGCAGAGGACCAGAGCGAGCTGATAGAGAGGACTTCAAGAGTGTAGGGTGGAGCCGTAGCCAGATTGGCTCAGTGGATAGAGTGTCAGCCTGTGGACCAAAGGGTCTCGGGTTCAATTCCGGTCAAGGGCACGTACTTTGGTTGCAGGCTCCTCCCTGGCCTGGGTCCTGGTCAGGGCGTGTGCAGGAGGCAACCCATCGATGTGTTTCTCTCACATGGATGTTTCTCTCTGTCTTTCCCTCTCTCTAACAATATGCTCAGGTGAGGATTAACAACAACAAAAAACGTGTAGGGTGGAAATGCCAGGAGCTTCACACATGGAGGGGGGCCTGCTAGGAAAGCCACCAAAAAGGGGGGCAACGAAGAGAAAGAAGGCCGTCAGTAGGTCAGAGTTGTGTGATCATCCCAACAATCAATGTTAGAACATTTGCAGCATGCCAGTAATACATCTCATGCCCAGTAGCAGTCACTGCCCATCTCCTTCCAACCCCCAGCCCCAGGCAACCACTCATCTACTTTCTGTCTCTATGGAATCGCCTATTCTGGACATTTCACACAAATGGAATCAGACAACATGTGGTGCTGGTGTCTGGCTTCTTTCACTGATCGTATTTTCAAGGTTCATCCATGTTGTAGCATGTGTTAGTACTTTATTCATTTTTATTCAATATTGTGACATACAATATTGCATTGTATGAATAGACCACGTTTTATTTACCTTTTGATTAGTTGATGGATTTTGGTCATTTTTGAACCCACCTTAGGACTCAACACATATTAGCTGTGCAACAAGCACTTGTCTATTAAGTATAAATTTTGAATGAAAGTGGAAGATGGATGAGATGATAGATGAAATATCCCAGGCCTAATCATTTTATATCCTCCCCAAAGCTGGTACTAGGGGAGAATGGAGCCTTGGAAAAAAATAAAATAAAAGAAGTTTGGAATGTGTGAGACCTATTCTTTCTCAATAGAAGGGCTCAACCAAAGGACTTATATGCATGCATATAAGCATAACCAATGGACGCAGACACCAGGGGGGTGAGGGCATGTACGGGAGTGGGGTGGGGGGGGGCAATGGGGAGATAAGGACACATATGTACTACCTTAATCATAAGAAAATTGATTGGAGCTCAGAGGCCTGGGAGACCTTCCAGAGAGTCTTCACACACAGATGCTGACTGTGTAAACAGACCCCTCTCCCACAGCCCTCTCTTCCTTCTTTTTTCACCCCAAGGAAACATGCTCACCTGCCCCCCCCCCCCACTCAAGGCCTGGTCTTGGAGAGGGAAGGAAAGATGGGTCACCATTGGTCCAAGGACTCCCAACACATGCACTCTGACACAATGACAACTAGTGCACACAGTAGGTGCTCACTTAGTCTCTATTGCATGAACAGTGAAGCATACGAGTAGGAGCAAGCGCCATCCAAACAGGGGAGAATTCCTCTGAGTGAGTCTCCACTTGGCAGCAAAAGGC
Source organism: Myotis lucifugus (assembly GCF_000147115.1). Classification (NCBI taxonomy): domain Eukaryota; kingdom Metazoa; phylum Chordata; class Mammalia; order Chiroptera; family Vespertilionidae; genus Myotis; species Myotis lucifugus. The sequence continues at coordinate 6,460,077 of NW_005871097.1, forward strand.
TCTGAGAGCGCGGAGGACCGGCCTGGGTCTGACTCCCCAGGTCGCGGAAAGAACTCCATCCTGGCAGATTCTTCTCCCGCGAAAAGACTCGGCCTTTCTCCTAACGTCTATGTCCTTTGCTGAGGACAGCAGGAAGCGCTTGGTTCAGCTGGCTGTTCCAGGGTCAAGGTGGATTTCAAGGCAAAGAAAGCCTAGCACTGCCCTGAAAAGATGTGAGACTCCTAACCGCGTGAGAGAGGCCTCCGCCTTTATGGAAACTGCGCCTATTGGTTTTCAGGGCCAGAGATCACGAGGGAAAAGTGAATACACGAAGCAGCTATGATGTGAATATCAGTCAGGGCCCCGAGCCAGCTCTTTGCTGTCGTCTCGGGCTTCTCCCCTCCTGCCTCCATGGGACCATCCCCGTCTCCGTCATCACCCAGCGGAGTTATCACATGAAGCTCAGTAACGCTTCTCTCAGTGCCTCTCAACCCGTCCTCCCGGGGGCTTCTCCCTCTTCACGCCGTGATCACCAGCAGTCAATAACACTGTATGGAAATTTGCATTGGGTAGTTTTTAAAATTTTTTATTGAGAGAGAGAGAGAGAGAGAGAGAGAGAGGGAGAGAGAGGAAGGGGAGAGACATATAGACAAAAACATCAATTTCTTGTTCCACTTCTTTATGCATTCATTGGTTGATTCTTGCATGTGCCTTGACTGGGGATAGAACCCACAACCTTGGCGTATGGGCACACTCCAACCAAGGGAGCTAAAGCCATATGTATGCTAAATATGCTTTTCTAACCCCCCTCCCCCTTCCCAACAGACGCTCAGTGGTTGAGCTTTGACCTATGAACCAGGAGGTCACGGTTCGATTCCCTGTCAGGGCACATGCCCAGGTGTGGGCTCGGTCCCCAGTAGGGGGCGTGCAGGAGGCAGCCGATCAGTGATTCTCTCTGACATTTCCGGAGGTTGGAAGTCCAAGATGATGGCGCTGGCAGGTTTGGTGTTTGGTGACAGCCCACATCCTGTGCCGCCACAAGGCAGAAGAGCAAGGGCAAGTTCTTGGGTGAATTTCACAACTTTCCACCTCCCAACACCACCATCTTCGGGTTTCAACGCGTAAACTTTTGGAGGATACAACCACTCAGGCCATAGCATTCGGTAGAGAAATAAACTTTGGTGTTGTTGGGTCTCTTTGTTAAGGCAACTGAGCCTTACACTATCCTACAAAAGAGCACACAAGAATCTTTACTAGTGGTTGTCTTCAGGAAGCCAACTTATAGCCCTGACTGGTTTGGCTCAGTGGATGGAGCGTCAGCCTGCGGACTGAAGGGTCCCAGGTTCGATTCCAGTCAAGGGCATGTACCTTGGTTGCGGGCATGTCCCCAGTAGGGGGTGTGCAGGAGGCAGCTGATCAATGTTTCTCTCTCATTGATGTTTCTAACTCTCTATCCCTCTCCCTTCCTCTCTGTAAAAAATCAATAAAATATATATTTTTTTAAAAAAATTAAGAAGCCAACTTGTATTGGGAGGGTGATTAAATTTCACTGTACACCTTTGTAAAATTTGCACTTTAAAGACTTACATGCGGGTATTGGCATAGCTACATTTAAAAATAACAGAAAAACAGAACAAGGTGACTTTCTCTTTAACAAATTACAGGTCTGATTAACAAATTACAGGTCTGATTTCCCCATACCAGTACCTTAAATGAGGAATAAGTGAGTTTCGGAAACAAATGTTGTTATTAACCATTGATTTCACTACCTTCACTTTACGAAGATATTTGCAAGAAAGACAAAACTTTTGATTCTGTCAACAGAACACTACCGAAGTGTGTGAGTTTCACATACTTCCGGCATTACTAACGCTACTCCAAAACCTATATGTCTATTTTACCCCAAAACCAGGCAACACAGCCATGAGCTTCTACCAGACCATGAACAGAGACGAGCTGTAACGGCCCTGACCATTCTTTTCCAGGGTGCCCCTTTCTGGAATGATCCTGCTTTCAGATATTTGTTCCCAGGCCTTAACACACACCAGCAAAACATCTTCCTAGAAACATGGTCACAAAACGGGGTTCAATGTTAAAGCTAAAATCGTCCTTGACAAACTTGTGCTGACTTCCACTGTGTCCATATTAAGTGCCACTCGGACACAGCATTTTGTTCAAGTCCTCGGAAACGCAGATTTAAAGAGAACTCATCCTTCGAGATTAATAAGAGACTGCATGGACTTAAGGAAGGATGGTGCATTAGAGAGTTTTCTTGTTTTCATTCTGAAGAGACTTTTCTTTCTTTCTTCCCTTCTCTCTCTCTCTCTCTCTCTCTCTCTCTCTCTCTCTCTCTCCCCTCTCTCTTTTTCTCGTTAATGCTCACCCAAGAATATTTTCCCATTGAGTTTTAGGGAGAGTGGAAGAGAGAGGGAAAGACAGAGAGAAACATCGCTGTGAGAGAGACACATTGATTGGTTGTCTCCTGCATGAACCCCAACCAGGGCCCGGGCCGGGGAGGAGCCTGCAACCGAAGTATGTGCCCTTGACCGGAATTGAACCTAGGACCCTTTGGTCTGCGGGCCAATGCTCTATCCACTGAGCCAAACCGGCTAGGGCTCTACCAACCATTTTTAAGAAGTATTCTCAAAAAACCCAGTGTAGATGCCAATCTCTTTGATATTATAGATCAATTTCCCTATTGTATATTTATCATATGCTCATTATGTGAAATGAAGCATTTTTAATTATTCAAGACTTTCAGCAATGACAATTGACAGGTACTCCAAATACTTTTAATTTAGATAAGTACTCTAAAAAAATGGTTAAGAAGTAAAAAAGCAAGCCACTTAAAAACTACATAAGCCTTTAAACGGCATCTACACCTTAGAAGGCAAATATTATAGCCAATTTTTATAAGAGTAATTCTAAGAGAAAGACTAGCGCAACCACAGCATAATAAAATCATACAGCCATGGATGTACGATAAATCGAAACAGCCACTTAACATCAGAACTATTAGTTACAGTTCCCAAAGTTCTTAGATAGTGAAAAGAAGGTGGAGTAGGCCACTGCTCAGATGGCTGACAATGACCCCCACCTCCTGATAGTCACAATCTCTGATGGAGGCCATTACGATCACCTCCCACCGTCGTCATAGGCTAGTTTCCCCGGAAGGAGATGACCGTTCCCACTGAGCGGGTGGGACCATTCCCACTGAGCGGGTGAGACCTGTGATTTCCTTCTAACAAATGGAATATGGCCAAAGAAATGGGCTATCACCTCCCTGGTTAGGTTACAAGAAACGGTGACTTCTGTCTTGCCAGCAAGCTCTCTCTCTCTTGGCCTGGCCAGTGTGGCTCAGTGGTTGAGTGTCGACCTATGAGCCAGGAGGTTACAGTTCCATTCCTGGTCAGGGCACATGCCCAGGTTACAGGCTTGATCCCCCTGTGTGGATCGGGCAGGAGGCAGCCGATCCATGATTCTCTCTCATCATTGATGTTTCTCTCTCTCTTTCCCTCTCCCTTCCTCTGTGAAATCAATAAAAAAAAATATTTTTTAAAAAAACAAAACAAAACAGAAAAACCTCTCTCTCCTGCTGGCTTTGATGAAGCAAACTGCCATGTGGGAGAGTCCATGTGGCTGAGAACTGAGAGCAGCCTTCGGCCAACAGCCCAGAAGGAAGCGAATCCTGAAAGCAACCACATGAGTGTGAGCTTGGGGTTTCTCAGAGACTGCAGTCTTAACCCCAAGAGATGCCCGTGGCCCTGGTAACACCCAGATTGCAGCCTTTGAGACGCCCCGAGCAGAGGACCTGGCTAAGCCAGACTGCACTCCTGACCCACAGAGACTACAAGATAACAAATTCTGTCATTCTACGCCAGTACGTTCTGGGGTCATTTGTTACACAGCAATAGCTGGCTAAGACAGAATAGTCATTGCTGTGCCTTTGTCTTACGTTGAGAAACCATGATTTCGCATCAGTTAGTATTGCTTAATGGAGTCAACATACAAACTGTTATACCGCGAATTGTTTTCTGTTAGGACCACATTTTTCAGACTTTGCCAGAACAAGACTTCCGCCTTGGGGTTGTCAGGCCATTGGAGGATGGAACTCTTGCAGATTCTCTGCCGCAGCCTCAGATACTGAGAGTGTTGCAACACTGGCTCCAGCAGAATAAATACAATCACGTCCATGTTTTCATCCATCAGCCTCTGCAAGGCCAAGTAGAACGCTGTTTTGAAGCTCCAGCTTCCGGCATACTTTCTGGTTAAAACAAATATCGTTTTCTTGCTTTGGTTGATGCTCTGCATGAGGTTATCAATAATGGCCAATCCCGGGTCCCAATCCCGCTCCTCCAAACACAGCAGCACGTTTTTCTCTTCACTCTCTTCCAGGTGGAAGCGCAGCTCATTGATCACCCAGTCCGTAACGGAGGCATCTTTGGTGTCGTAAGACACATAAGCATCATAGAAAGTTTGGGATGTGGAAAGAGACCTATAGCCTTTGACCTTGGCTAAGCACACATGATAAATAAACCAAACATCCCAGTAAAACCAGTGGTGAGCCAGAGCCGCCAACATAACCGTGAGAGTCAGGAAAGATGTGAAGAAACATAATATGGCCGCAATGGTGTCTGAAACACACGCGGTGAGCTCTAGAGTCACAATACTCTTCCCTATTTGATCCCCAGGACTGCTGCACGTGACATCTGTCAGCCGAGGAATTGTGACATTCAAATTTTCATCCATCCATCTTAGAAAATCTCCCATGTCACAGGTGCAGTCAAAGGGGTTTCCATCTAGTCTCAAAAGGGCTAAGTTGCTGTTCTTGTTCGTCTGAAACGTCGATCTGTTGATCATCTTGAGCTTGTTGGAACTTAAGTCGAGGGTTACCAGGCTGCTGTTTTCTGAAACGAAGCCAGAGGGCATGTGGGCAATTAAGTTTTCACTCAGTAGCAGCGTCTGAAGAGAGGATGTGATTTTAGATAGGCTATCTGTTAAGTAATACAGACAGTTTCTACTTAAGTCAAGCAACTGGAGCTGAGGAAAGTGCTGGAGTAGCGTCCAGTTGAAGAAACGTAACTTATTATCATTTAGATACAGCTTGGTGAGGTTCCTGGGCAGGTTAATGAAGGCTTGTTTGGGGATACGCTCAAGGTTATTGAAGGATATATCAAGCTCTTCCAGCACGTTGAGATTCCTGAAAATGCACACGTACCTCTTATCTGCAGCCTTCCACAAAATATCCAGGCGGTTCCCACTGAAAACTAATTGTTTCAGGGAAGTGCTGCTCAGGTTGTACTCCGTCAGGGTATAAATGCTGTTCTGACTCACATTTAAAACTTTCAGCTTCGTTAAATTTTTAATAAAACCCAGCCGGTGTGTTACCCCTGCGATTTGGAAATAGTGTTCATTGTTGCTCAGATCTAGCACTTCTAACTCAGGCAACTCGTTGAAAGCACTATCAGCATCAAAGTCCAGTTTATTGTGTGAAAAATCCAAATATTTGAGTTTGGGCAGAGCTGAAAACTCACTCCCATTTAATGCTTGACCATTGCCATTCGAAGACAGATTTAAGCAAAGGATGGGAGGGAAATCTTTGAATTGCTTTTGCCCAATGAAGAAAATGTTGTTCAGGCTTAAATCGATGGCTTGGCCATAATGTTCACATTCTGGCTTTATTAACGGTTTGGTGCTGTGATAAAAATTTGAATGGGGGTCAAACTCGCTATTGGCTGAGCGGGGTTTGAGGACGTGACTGTGGCCCGAGGAAAGACGCGCACTACTTTGCCTATTACCATTGACCAAGGGTGAAATTCTGTTTGCCGACAAGTAAATGACTTTCAGATTGGAGAAGTTGTTGAAAATGGTAAAATCGATTTGATTAATAAAGTTAACGCCCAAGTTGATTGTCGTTAAGTTCGAGAGGTTCCTCAGGGGCTGGAAATCTTTATACCGAAGTTTCTGGAACACATAACCCTTTAAATGCAAAGACCGGAGATAGGTAAGATTCGAGAAGTTTGGGGAAAGAGTAATAAACTCTAAATATTGTGCCTTTATATAGTTATAAGACAGGTCCAGTATTTCTAAGGAGAGCAGTTTCGTTAGAAATTCCCCAGAGGCGATTTCTGGTACCAAGTAGTTGAATTCAAGATGCAGCTCCTTCAGATCAGGCATCTTGTCAAACCAGCTTGAATTGATCTTCCGGAGGGAAGTGCTAGAGAGGTTGAGATATTCAAGTTTGGTCAAGTTGTCGAAAGCGTTGCCATCTATGAAAATGGAAGCATCTCCTGGGCAAGGTGTACAGGGGAACGGCGCGTTGAAGCACCTTGGACAGTTCCCGCTCAGATCGAGGACCGTTAGATTTCCCAGGTTCTCCAAGTCCGCTCCATGGACGGCATTGATGTTGGTGTTGCTAAGATACAGTTTCGTTAGGGATCTTGGCAGGTTGCGGGGCACCCTGGAAAGGTTATTGAAGGACAGCGTGAGCTCCTTCAAGTTGGCCATCTCCTCGAAGGCCCCGTCAGCGTTAAAGGTTTTATTACACACGTTGCCAAAATAGCAGTTCCAGCCCAAATTGAGAATTTCCAAGTTCATCAGTCCAGAAGTGCTGTTTTTAGTGACTGAAATGATGTTGTTTTGAGTTAGGCTCAGCCACCTCAAAGACCCCGGCAAACCAGAGGGTATTTTGTCTAACTGGTTGTTCTCAAGTAGTAACACCGTTAGCTTTTGCAAGTTGAGGAACGCCCCGTCGGTGATGTTCATGCCTTTTTTATTTCTCTGGTAATTTTCAAAGTAGGGCGGCAGCATGGCGTTGCGGTTGAGGTTGATGGTGGTGAGATTGTGCAACCTCTGGAAGGATCCGTTCGTGATGCGTGTGATGGAGTTATCAGACAGGTCTAGCTCCGTGACATCTGGGCCCACGGTCTGGGGGACTTCTTGCAGTCGCCGGTTGTTGCATCCCACGGTAACAGAGCTGCCATTCTGTATTTTCTCGTCGCAAGGAAAGCTTCTTCTCAAATAATTGGTCTCCGTGGAGAAGCCACAGGAATCTGAGGTTAGCAGGACAAGGCAGGTCAGCAGCAAAGACGGAAGGGTCATGTTTTCCTAAGGAAAATCAGAGGTGGGGGCACAGTATTAGAGTAGCAATATCTGCCGGGTGTCTCCTGAGGAAATTAACAAGGGGGTCACCATACTTTGTATGGCTCTTGAAGTGGGAGTTCTCTTAACCACAAAATAAATTGCATTAAAATGGGTTCAGAACCATTGTAAGTTTTCACTGTGTTCAGCTTCATGGTGCTATAGAAGTTGAAGATGGCTCGGCCGGCGTGGCTCAGTGGTTGAGCATCAACCTATATACCAGGAGGTCATGGTTCAATTCCCAGTCAGGGCACATGCCCGGATTACAGGCTCAATCCCCAGTGTGGGGTGTGCAGGAGGCAGCTGATCCATGATTCTCTCTCATCATTGATGTTTCTCTCTCTCTCTCCCTCTCCCTCTTCTCTGAAACCAATACAAATATATTTAAAAGAAGAAGTTGAAGATGGAGCTGAGATTTTGATGATGAGAAAACCTGGGAAACTCTTGCAGAGATATTCATCAAGGTGCCTCCACCCCCCACAATGGGCTGATGCTGAACCATGGCTCATGCTAGAACTTTAGCACAGCAAGCTCTGTAGCTATCGTTTCAACCTGTTAATATAACACTTGATGAAACTTTGGCCAGTCCCAAGGAGGGTTCAGATCCAGCTTCTACTACAGTATCATTCGTGATCTCCAGGTAGAGTGATCTCTACCATAGCTCCACAGCCACGCCTCGCTATTGGCATTTCCCACAAGTTTTCTACGCCTCCATGGTGGTACGCGCTAAGTTCTCTTATTGCCTTACGTGACAGGAAAGTGGATCCCTTCTGTTGATAATCACAAGAACAAACAAAGTGCCTGTTATTGTGCGAAGCACATACATGTTCTCACCCGTATCGATGCTCGCAGCTACACGGCCAGACAGGTTCTATTACCGTCCATATTGTGTAAGGGCAGGAACAAAGTCTGAGCTTAAGCAACTCTCAGAAGGGGATATATTGCAGAGTGGGGCTTGGGTCAGTGTGAGTCCAACATCCTGTTTGTAACCACTAGCCGTCACGCTACACAAGCCCGTTTTGAAATCTTCCTGCCATAGCAGCGCCTCAAACGCAGACCAGCCATTTTCAACCACTTGCATCTTGTGGCGCACAGAAACCATCTACTAAAGGGCTGTGGCACACCAACAATTATATCGTATTTTTTTCCGGATCTGACAAAAAATAGGTGTAACTTTCATTGATTTACATAAAAATTAAAGAACTAACAGTAGTTACCCATCCTTTTTGTTCCAGTGACTTTTTAAAAATGGGGTTTTTTAAAATTGATTTTTAGAGAGAGAGGAAGGGAGAGGAATAGAGAGATACAAACATTGATGAGAAACATCATCAATCAGCTGCCTCCTGCACACACCCCCCCCCACTGGGGATGGAGCCCCAAACCTGGGCATGTGCCCTGACTGGGCATGTGCCCTGATCAGGAATGGAACCAGTGACTTCTTGGTTCCTGGTTTGACGCTCAACCACTGAGCCACACCGACCGGGCACAACGTGACTTTAAAAAAATCAGGTGCCTATGCTTGTATATAAGGATTTCTGGTACCAAGAATTCGTCAATCAGACACAATCTTATATGCAACCTGACCAATAAGATGCAACTTTATTACATGACCAATATATTTATGGTTCAAAGTCCTCTTTACTTAATGCTTAATGCTTAACTTTTACTAAAAGAAAGCCCCGCTTTAGCTGGTGTGGTAGACAGGATTTGAAGATGGCCCTGTGCCTTTTGCCCCTGATGTTTCTGTGGTAATTATGTTACATTGTGTGGCAAGATGGAGAAGATCGGGTTGGACTTACTGGTAATCTAATCATATGCACCTTTAACAGCAGAGTTTTCTCTGCTAGTAGCAGAAGGGAGAGTCAGAAAGATGGGAGGCAGGAGAAAAATGGGACGCACTCATGCTGACTTGAAGATGGACGGGGCTATGGACAAGGAAGGCAGGCAGCCTTGAGCGGCTCCCTGCTGGCAGCCAACAGGAAATGCCACCCCAGCCCACCCCATTTGACAGCCACAGAGAACTAAAACTGCCCTGGCTGGTTTGGTTCAGTGGATAGAGAGTCAGCCTGAGGACTGGAGGATCCTGGGTTCAATTCCAGTCAAGGGCACATGCCCAGGTTGTAGGCTCGATCCCCAGTAGGGGGTGTGCAGGAGGCAGCTGATCCATGATTCTCTGTCATCATTGATGTTTCTATCTCTCTCTCCCTCTCCCCTCCTCTCTGAAATCAATACCAAAAAAAAAAAAAAAACAAAAAACAAAACAAAAAAAAAAGAACTAAAGCTGACTGACAACCCGAATGACCTTGGAAATGGATCCTTATCCAGAGCCTCTAGCTGAAAGTCCAGCTTGGCCAACACATTGACATTGGCCTTATGAGACATAGAGCAGACAAGCCAGACACGCCTACCCAGCCTCTGACCTACAGGAAGTGCAGCTAATAAGTGGGTAGCATTTGAAACCTCTAAATGTGGGGACTATTTGTTATGTAGAAATAAAAAAAAGGTCTGGATAACATGTGTGAAGAGAGGTTTCATGGCTTGAAAACTGGCAGAGGCCACCACAGATCCGCAGGCTCGGCGTCTCCCCTGGGAGACACAGGGGCGCCAAGCGGCCATGAAGCTTGGGGACATGAGCAACTTTGGGAGGTGACCCGGGTTATGTTATATTTGCTTGGCATCTAAGCACACATAAGCCTGGGTGAGTTCCAAGTGTGAACATAGCTGGATTCGGAAGGCACTTCCCGATTCTTCCCTGTCATTTCCTAGCGAGGAGGTGGCCTGAAAGTCTGTGTGATTCCACGCATAGCTTAGTCATTAGCTCTCCGTCTAGGGCAGTGGTTCTCAACCTTCCTAATGCCGCGACCCTTTCATACAGTTCCTCATGTTGTGGTGACCCCCAATTTCATGGTTACAAATTGAACATAATGAAAGCATAGTGATTCATCACAAAAACAATATGTAATTATAGATGTGTTTTCTGATGGTCTTAGGTGACCCCTGTGAAAGGGTCATTCGACCCCCAAAGGGGTCGTGACCCACAGGTTGAGAACCGCTGGTCTAGTGAGTTAGACATGAGTTAAACTCAACATCACACCATTTCAACTGTGACACCAAGAAGCATGTGATACCATAAGAGCCCAAACAGAGGAGGCTCTGACCTGCTCAGGGGGGCTGGGAAAGATTTCCCTGAGGAAGTGAAGCCTCAGCTGTGATTGGCATGCATAAGGCAGAGAGAAGTCCAAAGACTGGGCCAGCAGATGCAAAGGCCCTGAGAGCATTCCTCCAAGTTTCCCATGCTGTGCCTTCAGAGGAGTCTTGGATAGGAAGCAAGAGTGCCAGGGTGTGGCCCTAGCTGGTGTAGCTCAGTGGATAGAGCATCGGCCTGCGGACTGAAGGGTCCCTGGTTCGATTCCGGCCAAGGGCACATGCCTGGGTTGTGGGCTCAATCTCCAGTAGGTGGCATGCAGGAGACAGCCAATCAATGATTCTCTCTCATCATTGATGTCTCTCTCTCTCTCTCTCTCTCTCTCTCTCTCTCTCTCTCTCTCCCTCTTGGCCACACCCAGGCCTCTGGCTACCAAGAGTTGTGGCTCCAAAATGACTTCAGAGGAAACCAGGTCCCAGACAGAGTGAGAAGGAGCCCAGGGAGAACTTGCTGTCAGTAGGAGGGAACCATCCAGCCTGGCAGGGGACAAACGGCAAGTCTGCCAGTAAATGAGAGAAATAACAACAATGAAAAAAAAGAAGAAGAAAGAAGAAGAAAGAAGAGAGAACTAGCAACTCTACAAATAAAATAGAGGGGAAAGGGCAATTATGCAAAGAAGTTGGAAAGTGGAACTATGCAAATAAAACAGAGAAGTTGAGAAGGAGAGAGGAAGGGAGGGAGAAAAGGAGGGAGGAAGGGAAGGGGAGAGGAAGAGGGGGAGCGATAGAGAGGGAGAGGGGAGAGGGATGGAGAGGAAGGGAAAGAGAGAGAGAGAGAGAGAGAGAGAGAGAGAGAGAGAGGAGAGAGAGACTTCAGCTGTTTGAGCCTGACAACTGAAGGTTCCCATTAAAGTGACAGTAAAGGCTAGGACCCTCCAAGATCAGAGAAGGCACAGGAGGCGACCACAGCAGACAAGGGATGTGGAGGAAGGTGAGGACGATGCCCAGCGCAGGTGGTTGGGCCGTGGGTGACAGAGCAGAGAAGCCTCAAGGTCAGCCAGGGAGAAGCCCATTCACATCCCGGCGGCCTGACTCTGGAAAGGGGGCAGCAGCCATGGCAGGGGACTGGCTAGGGGCCTTCAGGGGAGGTTGGAGCCTTGCCCTGCCGGTCCCCTCCCTGAGACTTACTATCTCGAAAGGTCGAATCCAGAGCCGTGGGTTCAGGCCTCCAGGCATGACCGAAGGCCCGGACAACTGCCAAAGAGAAAACACGAGGGTGAAAGAACAGTCAGCGTCTGGAGTGTGGAACCCCGACCTCCTGGCTCCCCGGGTTCTGGGAACTCCGGCAGCCACGGGCTCCTGAGCATCCCACTCCAGCACCCCCAGCAGCAGACTGGAGGATCTCACTGGGAAGACAGACAGGCACAGTAGCAGGGTCACGAGTCCACAATTTAAGGGGACACTCAAAAACTTAGTCATTGGGATAAACACTATTTTAAAAAATTAAAACACTTGACAGACAGATAGCAATATTTAATTTAATTTAATTTATTGATTGACTGTTAATCCTCACCTGAGGCAATTTTTCCATTGATTCTTTTTAGGGAGAGTGGAAGAGAGAGGGAGAGACAGAGAAAAACATCAGTGTGAGAGGAACACATCGATTGGTTGCCTCCTGCACATGCCCCAACCAGGGCCAGTGATCAAGCCTGCAACCGAGGCACGTGCTCTTGAGCGGGAATTGAACTTGCAGCCCTTGGGTGCAATGGCCAATGCTCTAACCACTGCTCAGGGCTGGTGTAGGGTTTCTTTCATTCACGCAGGTCCTGTCTGGCACAGCTTCTCAATCCCCTTTTTCATTCTGAAATTCCAAAAGGCCTGAGCGCCAGAAGATTTTGTAAATGTATTGGGCAGCAAACCCTGGTCTGGACGGACCCAAGGCTACGGTCATCTTGATTTAGCCACTCAGTGGAAACAGCCTCAGCGTGACCCGGAGCGCTGGGAGTGAGCTGTCATGTAGCGTGCAGTACATGTTATCTCGCTAAAATAAGAATTCTCATCGTTCACACAACTCTGATCCACAGGTGTCCGATCAGGGATTGTGGATCAATACTTCAATCTCCTTTGGTGCGGACACGTCAGCAAGTCCTGAATTTTCCTCAGCGTATGTTAAATCAGGAAATAGAATATGGCTGTTGGCGGGGCCAAGCTGTGGCGTTCATGGGCCTGAGGCACTTTGGCCTCCATGGCCCCCTTCTTCCATTAAAAAAAAAAACAGTAACGATTATATTTTATGATCCCTTTGGTAAAAAAATGAATATAGCCCTAGCTGGTGTGGCTCAGTGGATAGACCGTCAGCCTGCGAACTGAAGGGTCCTGGGTTCGATTACAGTCAAGGGCACGTACCTCAGTTGCAGGCTCCTCCCCGGCCTGTGCCCTGGTCAGGGCTCATGTAGGAGGCAACCAATCGATGGGTTTCTTTCACGTCGATATTTCTCTCTGTCTCTCCTTCTCCCTTCCACTCTCCCTAAAAATTAATGGAAAAATATCCTTGCGTGAGGATAATAAAAATGAATATAATTCAGGCTAGATTATATTCATTATTTTGCTGATTTCTAAAGCAATTATAATATTTCCTTAAAGTATCATGAACCTGCCCTGGCCGGTAGCTCAGTGGTTAGAGCAACAGTTTGCACACCGAAGAGTCTTGGGTTCAATTCCTGGTCAAGGGCATGTACCTGGGTTGCAGGTTTGGGCCTGGCCCTGATTGGGGCGTGCGTGCGGGAAGCAACCAATCGATGTGTCTCTCTCACATCAATGTGTGTGTGTTTTCTCCCTCCCCCCTCTCTCCCGCTCTCTCTAAAAATCAATGGAAAAAATATCCTCAGGTGAGGATTAACAACAACAATAAAACTCGTCATGAGCCGCAGGCCCTGTGCCTTCTGTGCCTAAGGACAAGTCGGCCCTGGTTGCCAATGAGGGCATAACGGGCTCAGATCAGGCCCCCAAGACAAGCAGCAGAGACTTTCTGGAAAGCAGATTCAGTACTAGACTGGGAGCTGGTGACGTAACGGACCAGCATTGCCTGGAAGTGGCAGAACAGAGGGTCAGAAAAGGAAAGTGTCGCAGGTTGAACTGTGTCCCCCTACAAAGGCACGTTGAAGTAGGGTGAACCTCTGGACATATGAATGCGGCCTTATGTGGAAGTAGGGTCTTTACAGATGGAATCAAGGTCATACTGGGTTAGTGGGCACCCCAATCCAATGACTGATATCCTTCTAAGAAAAGGGATATTTGGTCCTAGCCAGTTTGGCTCAGTGGATAGAGCACTGGCCTGCGGACTGAAGGGTCCCGGGTTCGATTCTGGTCAAGGGCACATACCCGGGTTGCAGGCTTGATCCCCAGTAGGGGGCGTGCAGGAGGCAGCCGATCCATGATTCTCTGTCATCCTTGATGTTTCTCTCTCTCTCTCTCTCTCCCTCTCCCTTCCTCTCTGAAACCAATAAAAATCTATTGGACATTGGAGAAGAGGGACATTGGATACAGGCAAACACAGGAAAGAAGGCCACTCGAGGATGGACGCAGTGATCAGAGTGAGGCAGCTACAAGCCAAGGACACCGAGGACTGGCCTACTCCCGGGAGGCAGGAGAAAGGCATGAGACGGTTTCCCGCTGAGCCCACGAGAAGGAACCCCCCCCCCCCCCCCCCGTGGACAACACCTAGATGGCGCACTTCTGGCCTCCGCTAGGGGAGAGGAGACATGTCTGTTGTTTCCAGCCACGAAGTTTGGGCGACTCTGTTATGGCAGCCGCGGGAAGCAGAGTGAGAGCAGAGAGCAGGTAAGTGAGTGTTAATGGAACTCACTGTCAAGAGAAGTTCAAGCTGCCAGCACAAAGCCCTTGGGCTGGACATGGCCTTGGTGAGCTCACTGCGCAGAACACCCTGAGGGTGACCAAGTCTGCGTGGTCTGGACCTTTCACCGGGTGTGGCTTTGGAACACCCACAAAAAATCCAGACCCATGTCTTTAGACAAAGCAATCTGCCTAACTTCCCCTCCCGGCCCAAGCAAGTTGTTGCTGGCTACGGAGGAAGCGATTTCACAACTGTTTTCCTATTTTCTGTGCAGAGTCAGTTCTTCGGTTAGGTCCATGGCACATGAAAAGCCAAAACTCCTCGGGTTCCGAAGGAGCCAAATAGTATAATAAAAATGACCTGTCCCACCCGGCCCGGGGGCTCAGTGGTTGAATGTCAACCTATGAACCAGGAGGTCGCGCTTCGATTCCCAGTCAGGGCACATGCCCAGGTTGTGGGCTCCATCCCCAGTAGGAGGCGTGCAGGAGGCAGCCGATCCATGATTCTCTGTCATCATTGATGTTTCTCTCTCTCTTCCTCCCTTCCCCTTCCTCTCTGAAATCAATAAAAATATATATTTTCAAAAACAAAACACAACCTGTCTCAGTCCTTGTCTAAACCTTCCTTCTCAACATGGACCCCAAAAACACAATTTGAAAAGACCAGCGCAGTTGGAAGAACAGCTCGGAGAATCTGCCTTAGCTGAGGATCTCTGGGACTCAGAGTGAGCCAACGGCCACCCCCAGGACCCAGCCCAGGAGGGGGGTGAGCGCTGAAGGCAGGGCAGAGACTGGGTTCCAAAAGACTGACCCCACCCGGCGATGCCAAACTCAACCCCGCAGGCTTCCCCACACCATCTAAGGTGAAGGGGGTCTACCAGATGCCCAAGGCTGCCTTTCTGGGATCAAGCGCTTCTTACCCTTTCACACCCATGTCCTGGGTTGCCAGCAGAGATGTCACAACAAGCGTCCTTCCTTCTCTCTTTTAAAGGCTTCCTTTACCAAGATGTGATTTGCCCAGCTGCCCAGATGCACCCCTTTCTCAGCATGAGTCCTGCTGATTGCCCCCTAACACTATAGGGCAGGGGTGGGCAACCTTTTTGTGAGTGCGTGCCAAAAGCAGCAAAATCCCTGACTCAAAATTCTTCTGCGTGCCAACCCTAATTTTTTGAGAACATGTTACGCCTACTTGATATCTCTGAAGGTGTACGTATGTGAACAACCTTGAAGAAATAATAAAATTCATTCGAGCGACAAAAACACAGTATATGATGATGAAAAATACATTTATTTTTTAATGTATACATGCTATGTAAAATTATTTATTTATCTAAGATGCACCTACACTGGGTTTATCTGAAAAATAAAAAAGTCGATATTAAGAAAAAAATTGTCAATGGAAGATTATGAGAGGGTTTCGCGTGCCAGCAAAAGTTACTGGAGTGCCATGTTTGGCACGCGTGCCAGGGGTTGCCCACCCCTGCTATAGGGTCAAGAGGACCTATTGGTTATAAGATGTGATTCATCCCCCAACTGGATTACTTAGCTGCTTGGCCATGATGTGGGATTCAACCAGAACGGAATTTTTGCCAAGCAAGAAATATTTCTCTCTCTTTTTTAATCCTTACCCAAGGATTTTTTAAAAATTAATTTTGAGAGAGAGAGAGAGAGAGAGAGAGAGAGAGAGAGAGAGAGAGACGTAAGAGAGACACCTGGATTGGCTGCCTCCCACACGTACCCCAACTGGGGCAGGGATGGGGCATGCAACCCAGGTATGTGCCCTTGACTGGGTATCAAACCCATGACCCTTTCGTGTGCAGGCTGATGCTCTACCACTGAGCCACACCACCCAGGGCTATTTCTAATTTTTAAAGGGTGCTGATTAATTTGTAGTTGCCTATGTTGACCACTGATGATATATTATGAAAATAAACTAATAAAGAAATGGTTGTGCAGATAGGATTTGTCACCTGAGATGAAATTTACATTTAATAATAGATACTTTCTTTTATCCACAAATACCATATTTTATCCAAATTTGATGGACTCATGAACAGCTTTGGAAGATGAAAGAACCTCTATCACATTAAATGGACACATCAATAAACAGATGGATCCTGATTTTACATAAATAAAAAATATGAAAGCCCAGCCAGCGTGGCTCAGTGGCTGAGCATCAACCTATGAACCAGGAGGTCAGGGTTCAATTCCTGGTCAGGGCACACGCCCGGGTTGCAGACTTGATCCCCAGTGTGGGGCATGCAGAAGGCAGCCAATCAATGATTTTCTCTCATCATTGATGCTTTTCTCTCTTTCTCCCTCTCCCTTCCTCTCTGAAATCAATAAAAATATACATATTTTCTTAAAAGGATTCTTTCTTTTTAAAAAATATGAAAAATTATGCTATTTGAATTCTGGGAAATATGGCAGGGAACACTTGGTGAGTGCTTTACCACGAGGCAAACATTGGGTTGAGTGCGAGTCACGCATTTTCTTGTTTAATTCTCCTACAAATCAGAAGCTCCCATTTCGCAGACTTGGAACGTGAGGCTCAGAGAGTCTACTTTGCCCAACATCACTCGGACAGTAGGTGGCAGAGCTGAAACTGAGCCTACACGTAATTAACAGACTGGTAGGGCTGCAACCAAAAGGCTAGTTGGCAATGATCTGGTTTCCATGATCAGCAACGTCCTCATAGCCATACCTGGAACCTTCAGGATTCAAGTGCCGGCGGATTACCCACAGTGCCTTTCTGCACCCCTCAGTCTATCACGGAGCACTCTGTAGTCCCGTAGAAAAACTAGAAATGCACTGATTTTCGCCTTATGCACCCACCGGCAGCTCATGTAGCCACCTGAGCAGGCCACACAGCCTGCGCTTGCTAATGCGGACCCAGAACCATGGGCTGTGCATCTACATTACTGTGTCCTTATAGCCCTGAATAGTCATAGTTCAAAAATAACAAATCCAGCATCTCCATTTATTTATTTACTATTATTTTTTAAAATATATTTCTATTGATTTCAGAGGAAAAAGAAGGGAGAGAGAGATGGAAACATCAATGATGAGAGAGAATCACGGATCAGCTGCCTTCTGCACACCCTACACTGGGGATCGAGCCCACAACCCGGTCATGTGCCCTGACCGAGAATCGAACCCTGACCTCCTGGTTCATAGGTGGATGCTCAACCACTCAGACATGCCCGATGGGCTTTTTTAAAAAAATTATTCATTTATTTATTTCTGAGAGAGAGGGAGAGAGAGAGAGATTTGTTGTTCCAGTTATTTATGCATTCATTGGTTAATTTTGGTATGTGCCCTGCTTGGGGATCGAACCCGAAACCTTGCATATGGGGATGCTGCTCTAACCAACTGAGCTACCTGGCCAGGGCTCCGGAACTTTTCCTTTGCTTTCTGAAATCAAGCCAAGGGGCTCACGAAGAAGATGCAGGTCTTCCCGAGGACTCGTCACCCCTAAAACACACTGTGCTGTTTAGTGCCAGGACCACAGGGCCGTCCTGTGCTGCTCCAGGCGGCGCTTCTCAGCTGTGGCTGCACACTGACATCCCTGGGAAGCTGGAAAGCTACAACGCCCCGCCCCCACCCCCACCCCACCCCATCTCACCCCCACCCCAAGATTCTGATTTATTGGGCCAGGGCTCAGCCTGGTAGCACATTTCCTAAAAGCCTCTGTGTGATTCTGATACACAGTCAAGGCACTTGACAAATATCAAGTTGACATGGACTTCAATTGCCATTCCATACACATCATCGGCCCCGACGGCCCAGTTCTCTGTGGGCCATGGAGGTCATTCTAAAAGCATTACAACATTTTAGAGTACGATTCATTTACATTCCAGTTC
>NW_005871097.1:6478154-6481339 GCF_000147115.1 Myotis lucifugus
TGCATTAAATGGCGATGAAATGACTCCAAGATCTTTAATAAGCACTAAATAGGTGTGGACAAAAAGGGTAAGTTTCAGATGAGCTTCTCTTGAAATCAGACTTTTTCAGTTGTTCTTAGGTCTCATTGAATTTTCTAGAAAACATATTTTTTAAAATTATAGAGTTTGGCCCTAGGCAGTATGCTCAGTGGTTGGAGCGTTGGCACGCGCACCGAAGAGTTGGGGATTGGCTTCCCGGTCAAGGGCACGTACCTGGGTTGCAGGCTCGATCCCCAGGCTTGGTCAGGCTGCGTGTAGGAGGCAACTAATCGATGTGTCTCCCTCATATCGATGTTTCTCTCCCCCCCCTCTCTCTTTCCCTCCCTTTCACTCTTTCTCCCTCTCTCTCTTCCCTCCCCTCCCTTCCACTCTCTAAAAATCAATGGAAAAAATATCCTAGGGTGAGGATTAACCAAAAAAAATTATAGTTTATTTTTCAATCTGGCAGTTCTTAACAATAACAACAACTGACCACCAGCTCCACCTAAAACTAGAGCAATGGTTCTCAACCTTCCTAAGGCCGCGACCCTTTCATGCAGTTCCTCATGTTGTGGTGACCCCCAATTTCATTGTTACACATTGAACATAATGAAAGCATGGTGATTCATCACAAAAACAATATGTAATTATAGATGTGTTTTCCGATGGTCTTAGGCGACCCCTGTGAAAGGGTCGTTGAACCCCCAAAGGGGTCGCGACCCACAGGTTGAGAACCGCTGACCTAGAGGCTATGATTATAGAACCAGGAACATGCTCCTTACACGGTCCGAACAATGAAAGTAGCAACTGATACTGAACTTGAGCCCCTCTTACTGTACTGATGTCCGGCTGTGCCTGGGCTCCAGTGGTGACCCGGGCCTGGGAGGGGACAGTGGACCTTTCTATAGAAGCAACAGGAGAGACACGTCCTACCCACTTCACTCCAACCCCGCGGGTCTAGAAGAGAACACTTTCTGGCAGGACCAGGAAGGAATGCCCCACTGCAGCTCCTAAGTCGGCATTTGCTTCTCCTTCTGCCCCAAATAGTAAGACCAGCGCATCCGATGGCGAAAATCTGCATCCCTGGCCATGGTGCCTACTCTTCGAGTTGTTTCAACACGAAACCCATTCACCACTGTCCCTGCTCACACCATTGGCCACCAAACCATACCAAACCATATTTCCAGGGGGGAAAAATCACCTATTTTGTTGGAAAGCTTTGGTAAAGGAATAGAAACAGCTTACCGCTTTTCTGCTGTCGACCCTCCTAATGTCTCATGGCATAGCCCGCACGCAGCGCCGCCGTGGTACCCGCTCGGCAGGAGGTGCAGGCGCAGAAGAGAAACGGACAGACTTCCTGAAAGCGGTCGCTTTACCATCAGTGGAACGTAGCATGCAGTTTGCAGAGGTTTATATGGGAAGAAGGGGAACTTGTGATTTCTTAACTGTTGCCAAATCATTTATTGACTGTGCTTGAAAATTTCAAAACTGAAGCTAGGTGGAAGAAAGTTATTTATAAATTGATTTAAATATTCCCCAAGCCAGACAGAGACGGTGTATTTTTGTGAGTTTGTGTGTATGTGTAGGTGGGGGCAGGGCGGCTGCAAGGTTTCTCACCAAAATGTTAGCAGCAGTGAACTCTGGAGAGCAGAATTAGGGGAAAGTGAGGGCCAGAAATGGGGAAATGTGTCCTTTTACTTAGAAAATGCTAGGGTGTTTTTAGTTTTTAAAAAATATATATTTTATTGATTTTTTTACAGAGAGGAAGGGAGAGGGATAGACAGTTAGAAACATCGATCAGCTGCCTCCTGCACACCCCCCACTGGGGATGTGCCCGCAACCAAGGTACATGCCCTTGACCAGAATCGAACCTGGGACCTTTCAGTCCGCAGGCTGATGCTCTACCCACTGAGCCAAACCGGTTAGGGCTAGTTTGTTTGTTTTTAATCCTCACCCGAGGATATTTTTTCTATTGATTTTTTTAGAGAGAGTGGAGGGGAGGGAGGAGGGGGGGAGAGAGAGAGAGAAAGAGAAACATTGATGTGAGAGAGGCACATTGATTGGTTGCCTCCTGCATTCACCCTGACTGGGGCTCGGAATTGAGCCTGCAAATGAGGTACGTGTCCTTGATTGGAAATCGAACCCGAGACCCTTCAGTCCATAGGCCAATATTCCAACCACCGAGCCAAACCGGCCAGGGCTAGGGTGTGGTTGGTTGTTTTTTTTTAAGTTTGCGATCAATTTGTACACTTAGGATTACCCAAACTCATCTTTTGTTACATAATTTTTAGACATAAATAATATTTGTATTGCTTCATCTTTGTTCCACACATTTCTTTCTTTTATTTTTTCATTAAATATATTTGTATTGATTTCAGAGAGGAAGGGAGAGGGAGAGAGAGATAGAAACATCAATGATGAGAGAGAATCATGGATCGGCTGCCTCCTGCACGCCCCCTAGTGGGGATTGAGCCCAGAACCCAGACATGTGCCCTGACCAGGAATCAAACCGTGACCTCCTGGTTCTGGGTTCGATTCTGGTCAAGGGCATGTACCTAGGTTGCAGGCTCAATCCCCAGCCCTGAGGTGAGGGCGCGTGCGGGTAGCAACCAGTCAATATGTCTCTCTCACATTGATGTTTCTCTCCCTCTCTCTGTCTCTCCCTTTCCCTTCCACTCTCTCTAGAAATCAATGGAAAAATATCCTCAGGTGAGGAGTAATAACAACAACAAAAAAGAATTCCATTCTTATCCTTATTAGACCGATATTACACAAAGCTGCACTTTATTATATTTTGAATGTCATCATTAAATAATTGTGCAATTTCAATTTGCCTTTCAACCTGCAAAGCCTAAACTATTTCCTTTACAGGAAACATTTGCTGACCCCTGGCCAAAGGAATCGTTTGGAATGGAACAGAATGTGCTTCGTCTTGCCTTACACGCCTTCATTTGGAGGAAACCACATACATTGGGGACAGTGTGGATAAGGCTGACATTCATACACACACACACACACATACTCACACACACACACTCACACACACACACACACTCACACACACTCACACACACACACTCACACACACACACTCACACACACACATTCATACACACACTCACACACACGCACTCACACACACACACACTCACACACTCACACACACA
>NW_005871097.1:6481575-6534817 GCF_000147115.1 Myotis lucifugus
GGTCCCAGATTTGATTCCGGTCAAGGGCACGTACCTGGGTTGCAGGCTCCTCCCTGGCCTGGCCAGGGCCCTGGTTAGGGCTCGTGCAGGAGGCAACCAATCGACGTGTTTCTCTCACATCGATGTTTCTCTCTGTCTTTCCCTCTCCCTTCCACTCTCCCTAAGAATCAATGGAAAAATACCCTCAGGTGAGGATTAATAACAACAACAACATGTCATCAATAGCTTGGGTGGCCATTCCTAAACTGACCCGCAATGACTGGTCCCTCAGGCAGTTCAGGGCCAGTGCATAGTTTGAGAAGGGGTTGCCATACATCAGGAAACACAGCCCGCGGCTTCGTGCTCACCAATACCCTTGGCGACTGTGAGATCGAAGACCTCATCTGGCCGCCACCCAGGCCCTTGGTTTCCCTTGAAACCTTTGCTCAGAAATAAGGTTAATAAGGTAAGTCAAAACGACTGCCAGTCTGGCCCGGCTGGCGTGGCTCAGTGGTTGAACGTTGACCCATGAACCAGGAGGTCATAGTTCGATTCCTGGTCAGGGCACATGCCCAGGTTGCAGGCTTGATCTCCAGTGTGGGGCGTGCAGGAGGCAGCTGATCCATGATTTTCTCTCATCATTGACTTCTCTCTCCTCTCTCTTTCTCTCTCTCTCTCTCTCTCTCTCTCTCTCTCTCTTTCCCTCTCCCTTCCTCTCTGAAATCAATAAAAACATATTTTTTAAAATGGCTGCCATCTGTACTGAGGAAGACCCTTTGAGGCTAGAGCATTGGTCCGCCTTTCTAGAAAAGTCAGATGCACATGCTCTGGCTTCTGGGACACAATGTGTCATCCAGTTATAGACCCATTCATTAGGATCTCATAAAGCATGGCACACGCTAGGCGTATACTTACAAGCAGTCTAGCACCTGAAGAGCTACTGAGGTAAGCCAGATGAGCCTTCTCAGATTTTTCCACAGAACCAGTACGCATAAAAGATGAAAATGAAAATGGAATCAATAGCAGGGCAGGATAGTCATTGCAAACCAGAAGCTTGGTCCCCGAAGGAAAGTGGCCAGAGGACCCAGCCCTCTGTCTGAGCCCAGAAACCGGCATCTCCTTCCTTGTTCTTCCCCCTTGCCATCCACGCTGACACGGATCTTTGTTTCAAAATGAAGATGATGTGTCATTAAGCGCCCCTGCCAGGCAAGCCTACCAGGCACCGTGGATGTCCCAGACACACAATCAGCAGCTGGAGCAGATGAGCCTCTCTGAGCCTCAGTTTTCTCACCTCTCAAATGGGAGAAGAGTCACACAACCATCCTCCCATGGCAGCTCTGAGGAGTACATGCGTTCATGCGTGTGGAAGCCTTAGAACAGCCCCTGGCACAGAGTGAGCACTCAACAGGTAGAGCTAGTGCTCTTGCTACTCCTGCTGTGGAATCCATTCATCCACTGACTGGTCAACAAGTAGAGCTAGTGCTCTTGCTACTCCTGCTGTGGAATCCATTCATCTACTGGCTGGTCAACAAGTAGAGCTAGTGCTCTTGCTACTCCTGCTGCGGAATCCATTCATCTACTGGCTGGTCAACAGGTAGAGCTAGTGCTCTTGCTACTCCTGCTGTGGAATCCATTCATCTACTGGCTGGTCAACAGGTAGAGCTAGTGCTCTTGCTACTCCTGTTGTGGAATCCATTCATCTACTGGCTGGTCAACAGGTAGAGCTAGTGCTATTGCTATTCCTGCTGTGGAATCCATTCATCTACTGGCTGGTCAACAAGTAGAGCTAGTGCTCTTGCTACTCCTGCTGTGGAATCCATTCATCTACTGGTTGGTCAACAAGTAGAGCTAGTGCTCTTGCTACTCCTGCTGCGGAATCCATTCATCTACTGGCTGGTCAACAGGTAGAGCTAGTGCTCTTGCTACTCCTGTTGTGGAATCCATTCATCTACTGGCTGGTCAACAGGTAGAGCTAGTGCTATTGCTACTCCTGTTGTGGAATCCATTCATCTACTGGCTGGTCAACAGGTAGAGCTAGTGCTATTGCTACTCCTGCTGCGGAATCCATTCATCTACTGGCTGGTCAACAGGTAGAGCTAGTGCTATTGCTATTCCTGCTGTGGAATCCATTCATCTACTGGCTGGTCAACAGGTAGAGCTAGTGCTCTTGCTACTCCTGCTGTGGAATCCAATCATCTACTGGCTGGTCAACAGGTAGAGCTAGTGCTCTTGCTACTCCTGTTGTGGAATCCATTCATCTACTGGCTGGTCAACAGGTAGAGCTAGTGATATTGCTACTCCTGTTGTGGAATCCATTCATCTACTGGCTGCTGCCCACAGAAGGCCAGGAGAACCACTCTCGGGGTGCTGGCCACACCCTTCCTTGGGGTGGTGCTAAGCACCAGAGCACTCACAGGGCAGCAGATGGATTCTCCACATCCAGGCTGTGGCCAAGTCCACGGATGGAAATACTATGGAGCCCTGGAGGTGCCTCAAGACCTAGGACAGTACTAGGTTCTGGGAATTGGTTAATTAAAAAAAAACATGAAATAAGAAAAGGCTGGCCCTGGCTGGTGTGGTTCAGTGGATAGAGCACCAGCCCACAGACTGAAGGGTCCTGGGTTCAATTCCAGCCAAAGGCACGAACCTCAGTTGCAGACTCGATCCCCAGCCCTGGTTGGGGCACATGCAGGAGGCAACCAATTGTGTCTCTCTTACATCGATGTTTCTCTCTCTGTGTCTCTCCCGCTCCCTTCCACTCTCTCTAAAAATCAATGGAAAAACATCTTCAGGGGAGGATTAACCGAGAGAGGGGGAGAGAGAGAGAGAGGGAGATGGCTCAAGTGGAAAGAGTCATGTAAAAGAAACATTTTTTAAGCAAAGGATTTCGATGGAGATCGGATGAAGAAATACACAAGAGGATTCCGTTACACAAGGCAGATCTGATATGAGCGAATCTTGGTTTTAAATTGAGGTACAGAGCTCTTGAGGGGACAGCAAGCTGCCCTTGCCTGGTCAGCACAGACACGGGTGAGATGGGCTGTAGGACTCAGCCGCAGTAGCAGGCATTGTCGATCTCATGGTCCTCCTTCCCCTTCCCTTTCCCCCTCCCTCCTGGATGCTTTAGCCCAGTCTTCCCGAACCCTCTCTGCCCAGCATCACCCTGCCTCACACCTACCCCGTTGTGCTCATTCCCAACACCAGCCCGTTCTTCTCCATGTGTGCTATTATTTCTCATTTCAAACAAAAGCTTAAAGTGCTAGTCTACACAACGCCTCAGTGCCCATTGGAAAAATGGTGGCTCTCTCGGTGAACAAGCAGCCAAAGGCACTCCTCCCAGGGGGCCAAAGAGCCCCAAATCCGAGCACAGAGCTAGGTAAGAGGAGGGAGGGAGGGATTACAGCCTCACTTGTCCATGTGGCCAACTAACCTTCAGCTGTGGCCAACCCGTGCACCTGTCCACAGGGGCCCAGCTAAACCAAACGGAAGCTCATTTCACCATGACGAATGGGACCATTGCCTCCCAACGGCTTGTCTGGGGGCACAGATCCAGGGACAAGGCAGGGTCCCTGGCATCCTCTGTAATTTCCCTTTTGGAGTCAGTGCGAGGTTGCAGAGCAGTTATCTGAAAATCTCGGTCTGTCCATCGCTTGCAACCTATTTCTGTGTTTCCTGAAGTCAGCGGCTCCCAAAGAATTGGCCAAGATCCAAAACCCTCCCTCCCCCTCCCAAAAAAAACCCACAGTACTTAGAGCTGGAAGTAGCCCTTATTTCATGGAGGCAGGAACTGAAGCCAAAGGTCAAGGGGGTGAGAGTGGCGGGAAGGAGTACTGAACTCTCACTGCTGTGCTTCCGCTCTCGCCTTCTCTCAACTTCTCCCTTCACAACTGCCCCAAGGGAAGAGCCAGCAGCATGGAGCATTCAGTCAGCATTTTGAGAAGAGGATGAGGGTGGGCTTTCTGGCTCCCATCAACCATTTCTTCTTACCCCCACCCCACCTTATTTTATTTTATTTTATTTCAGAGAGGAAGGGAGAGGGAGAGAGAGATAGAAACATCCACAATGAGAGAGAATCATGGATGGGCTGCCTCCTGCACGCCCCCTACTGGGGATCGAGCCCACAACCTGGGCATGTGCCCTGAGAATTGAACTGTGACCTCCTGGTTCGTAGGTCGATGCTCAACCACTGAGCCACGCCAGGGACCTTATATGTTTGTCGTGTCTATGGAAAATGACTGGTATGGGAAAAGAGAGAGTAGAAAAAACATTAGGATTAACTTTAACCTTGACAAGGTATATTCTGTGGTCTGTTTTCCCTTTATGGGACGGGTCATGAGAAGGTATGGGCGAAGAGCTATTCATCAATCTTTGCAGGACTTTTCTCTGTCCGGAGGTCTGCTTGCTTCTCCTGGCAGGCGAGTTCCATGTTGGGCAGCACGGAGCAGGCTCCTGACTTAACGTTATTAGACCGTAATTTACCTAGTTCCCATGCCCCTCTCCTCTATTAGAACACTGTGCCAAAGCAGGCCCGAGACAGCCGTCCTGGCTTCCTCTGAGCCCCAGACTCTAATGGAGGGACATGCTGCAGGGGAGAGAGTGAACATTGGCTGGGAGACTGGGGGGGTTTCAAGGTCAGGTTGAGGGGACAGCGGATGGCAGTGTGAACTGACAGCCACAGTTGAGTGAGCTGGTTGCTAAAGCAAGGCCATCCTGTGTGACTGTTCCATTGCGCCCACAGTCAGATGGAAATGTTTTTATAGCTTGTAAAGCTTTGAGCGTTAGCCATCCTTGTCAGTGGGTGGAGTCCGGGGGAGGGGGAGAGAAAATATTTATAAAGCTACAATAGGGCTTGGTCAAAAATAGAGCTTAGACCAGTGGTTCTCAACCTTCCTAATGCCGCGACCCTTTAATACAGTTCCTCATGTTGTGGTGACCCCCAACCATAAAATTATTTTCGTTGCTACTTCATCACTGTAATGTTGCTACTGTTAGGAATCGTCATGGAAATATCTGATATGCAGGATGGTCTTAGGCGACCCCTGTGAAAGGGTCGTTTGACCCCCAAAGGGGTCGTGACCCACAAGTTGAGAACCGCTGGCTTAGACAAAGGGGAAGGCTTAGAATAAACCACGTGGCTCTGGGCTGGAGCTGGAGATATCAGCATAAGCCCATATTTATCTTAATATAGATACTGATGGATGAATAGAAAGACAATTTTGCTGATAACAGGCACCTCTGATATGATGTCAGGAGAAGGGGCATCAAAACCTATAACCCCAGTCTCATCATAAGAAAAGCATCAGAAAACCCTAACCGAGAGGTTCACTACAATATGCCTGAGCAGTACTCAAAACTGCCGAGGCCCTCACCCAGCTGGTGTGGCTTAGTGGTTGAGCATTGACCTATGAACCAGGAAGTCATGGTTGGATTCCCAGTTGCAGGCTTGATCCCAAATAAGGAGCGCGCAGGTGGCAGCCAATTGATGATTCTCTCTCATCACTGATGTTCCTACCGCTCTCTCCCTCTCCCTTCTTCTCTGAAATCAATAAAAATCTAGACATTTTAAAAAGCTGTCAAGGTCCTTAAAAACAAGGAAACCCGGAGTAAGTGTCACAGCTCAGAGGAACCTAAGGACGCATGACAACTGATGAACATTGAATGGGTATGGAGTTTAATAACAATGGAATGATGTTGGTTTCTTAGTTGCAACAAATGTATCACAGGCATAGATGATGCTAACAAGAGGAGACACCGGGTGTGGGGGATACAGGAACTCTTGTGTCGTTGCAAATTTCCTGTAAACCAAAAACTATTATAAAAGACCAGGTTGATTTAAAAATGTAAAAGAAAGTCAATGACTACGTACATAGAGAAAGGTCAAGATTTTCTCTGTGCTACATATGCAAGTCCATGTCAAATACAATGGGAATGTTCTTGCCTAAAATGAAAAGAAAGCGAAACAAAGCTTTTTTTTCCAGGGAGGAGCCAGGGCAGAAGGTGTGGACGCTCATGAAGTTCAGGTAGCCAAGCCCCTTGTGGTTTTATTTATTTACTTATAATTTTTTGTTAATTCTCACCCGAGGATATTTTTTCCATTGATTTTGTTAAGGGAAAGTGGGAGAGAGAGAGGGAAAGGCAGGGAGACACATCCATGTGAGAGAAACCCATCGATTGGTGGCCTCCTGCGCGAGCCCAGACCAGGGCCCGGGCCGGGGAGGAGTCTGCAACCGAGGTACGTGCCCTTGACCGGAATCAAACCTGGGATCCTTTGGTCTGCAGGCCGACGCTCTAACCACTGAGCAACCAGCTAGGGCACCCTTTGTGATTTGAATGCCCCTAGTATTTCTGGCAGCTAGAATTCAATCATTTAGTCCTTAACTAGGACGTAGGTACAGGCTTTAACTGAAGGTTTAGTTGCTTTGGTTGTCACATAGCTTATAGTCAATGATCAGGCAGGTGTATTAATTAGTCCTGTTCTGCAGGCCTGCCTGTGAAGCGAGTTCCAGGAGCAATGTTTCAAAGTACACTTTACCTGAGATCAGCGAAAAATATCGCTAGTTGGCTACAAAACAGTGATAGCTCAAACCATGGCAATAGCCACAAAATATCTAGTTTCTGCTTTTTGCTTTAAAGATGACGTCATTGACGCACACTTATCGCATATCTTGCAGAATCTTGGGTCTTCCACCCAGCACCCTTGTTCTCACAATAGAGTTTTGTGTTGCTGATGTACTGTTTCTTTGTCAAGTAGGAGGAGCTAACTCCAGGGCCACGAGGAGTCTGATACAGAAAAGCATTATTTAGGACCAAAGAAACACAGACTTCTCTCTCAGTTCCCTGGAACTCCCGCTCCTACTCCCTAGCTTCCTAAAAAAAAACCCTACTTTTGCTTTTTGAGAGAGAAGAATGAGAGATCTCCCTCCCCCGTCCAAATCAAATCCACCTTTCTGTTCTCCAAGCACCCACGTCTCAATGTTTGGGCCTACTAGCGTATCAGGTCCACCTACCTGAGTTTTGGAAGGTGATTCCTTGCATGGCCTACAGTGAGGGCTCCGTGAAACTTCATTGTTGAATGAGGGTGATAGAAATAGAGCTGCCAAAGGAGCTAGAAGAAGAGTGACCCGAGGAAGGGGCGAATCAGGACTGAACAGTATGGCAGAGATTAGGGGGAAGAAGCTGGTTTTCCCAGCATGCAACTCTCAACACCTCACCGCCTCCCCTCCCCCCACTCTCCCCTCCCTTTACAAAAGTTCTTCAGAGGACTTTCCATTGCCTGCAGGATTAAAGTCTAATTTTTTATTTTTATTCTTTAAATATATCTTTATTGATTTCAGAGAGGAAGGGAGAGGGAAAGAGAGACAGAAATATCAATGATGAGAGAGACTCATTGACTGGCTGCCTCTTGTACGCCCCCTACTGGGGATCGAGCCCACAACTTGGGCATGTACTCTTAACCAGACCTGGGACCCTTCAGTCCGCAGGCTGATGCTCTATGCACTGAGCCAAACCAGCTAGGGCAAAGTCTAACTTTAAAATATATATATATTATTGATTTCAGAGAGGAAGGGAGAGGGAGAGGGAGACAGAAACATCAATGATGAGAGAGACTCATTGATCGGCTGCCTCCTGTACACCCCACACTGGGGATCGAGCCCTCAACCCAGGCATGTGCCCTGACCAGGAATGGAACCTTGACCTCCTGGTTCATAGGTAGATGCTCAACCACTGAGCCATGCTGGCCGGGCGAGTCTTTCTTAGGATTACAAACAAGATACTTTCTGATGAGCTTTGTCGCCCTTTCCAGCTCTTAAAACACCAAGTACTCCTTCTGACCCAACAGTCCTGTCTTTATTTTTTATTTTATTTTTTTAAATACATCTTATTGATTTTTTACAGAGAGGAAGGGAGAGAGATAGAGAGTTAGAAACATCGATGATGAGAGAGAAACATCGATCAGCTGCCTCCTGCACACCCCCTACTGGGGATGTGCCCACAACCCAGGTACATGCCCTTGACCAGAATCGAACCTGGGACCTTTCAGTCCGCAGGCCGATGCTCTATCCACTGAGCCAAACCGGTTTCGGCAACAGTCCTGTCTTTAAAAGCCACTTGATTTCCCCCTCCAAGTCCCGCTCACACACACCTGAGCACACTCACATTGCCCGCATCTCACCCCTCTACCCAAACATGCCTGCCTTCTGCGAGCCCTCCAGGACCCAGTTTGGACTTTATCCACTCGGGGGTGCCGGGTCTGAACCAGCCCCACTCCGAGCTTGGTTGGGTTCTGCGCTCCCAAAGGTCCAAGCCACCCTTTGTGTCCCTCTTTTGTTGTTACTACTCACCAAAGGATATTTTTCCATTGATTTTTAGAGAGTGGAAGAGAGAGGGAGAGAGAAACATCGATGTGAGAGAAACACACCAATTGGTTGCTTCCTGCACGCATCCCAACCAGGGCCTGGGCCGGGGAGGAGCCTGCAACCAAGGTACGTGCCCTTGACCAGAATCGAACCCGGGACCCTTTGATCCACAGACCAACGCTCTATCCACTGAGACAAACCGGCCAGGGCTCTGTCCCTCTTTCAAAACTCTTATCTTTCATTAAGTGACGACCAGGTGTCCCACTCAGGCCTGGGTGCTCCCTAGGGCAGGCACTTCATCATTTTATCCCTGTGCTCCCAGCCCAGTGGCTGTAGGAGAGAAGCTCGGACAGGTTTTTGGGATAGAGGGAGGGAGGGATAGAGGGAGGAGGAAGGAGGTGGGAGAAGACAGGAAGCACCGCACAGCCACAGATGACCCTTAGAGTAGCGCTAACGTCTATGGTCCAGCGCTTTCCTTTATTAACTCATTTACCTCTCCCAGGAGCCCTGTGATGTAGGGACTGGGGGGAGTCCCATTTTTCCTGGGAGGAAACCAAACCACCTTCCAACAACAAAAGGACCGCAGGGCCCTGACCGGTTTGGCTCAGTGGATAGAGCGTCGGCCTGCGGACTGGAGGGTCCCAGGTTCGATTCTGGTCAAGGGCATGTACCTTGGTTGCAGGCACATCCCCAGTAGGGGGTGTGCAGGAGGCAGCTGATCGATGTTTCTCTCTCATCGATGTTTCTAACTCTCTATCCCTCTCCCTTCCTCTCTGTAAAAAAATCAATAAAATATATTTTTTAAAAAAGGACTGCAGGGACCTATCCCAAGTCACTTAATTTGGCAAAGAGAAGGTGACTGGTGACATTCAAGCGAGTAGTTTTGTTTGTTTGTTTGTTGTTAATTCTCACCCAAGGATATTTTCCCATTGATTTTTAGGGAGAGTGGAAGAGAGAGGGAAAGACAGACAGAAATATCAACATGAGAGAAACACACCGATTGGGCCTGGGCCAGAGAGGAGCCTGCAACCCAGATACATGCCCTTGATCAAAATCGAACTCGGGTCCTTTCAGTCCACAGGCTGATACTCTATCCACTGAGCCTAACCAGCTAGAGCAAAGGAGTGGTGTTGACAGTGGGTAGAACCAAAAGCTAGGTCACAAGGGGTAGTGGGGGAGGAGATCAGCCATGCTCACCGCCCACTCAGCACCAACCCCAAGAGGAGGGCTTCACGTTCCTGAATGAGCGCACTGAGTACCATTATCTCGGCTCCAACCACCACCCTAAGCATGGACCCCGGGGTGGGAGATCCAATCTTTTCCCAACCTTTCCTCGCAATATTCCTGGACCTCGGCCCTGCGCCTCAGTTGGCATGACTGCGCTTTGCTCCTTGGCAATGCCCTGAGCCGCTCCCCACTCCCCAACGTTCTCCATGCCTCCTGCGGAAGTCTCCGCGGGGCCCACTGCACCCCCTTCGCCCCCCTGTGTAAGTCATGGCAGCTTGCGTTCTGTGATCTGGGGAACATCTGGAGCACAGCTGGTACATCTCACCTGGCGCCCACGTTGCCCGCACACGTGAGCTCTCTCGGTGCCAGGCACCCACGGAGGCTGCACCCGCTGACATCTCACATTGGTCTTGGTCAAGCATGTCAAACTCGCGGCTCACAGGCCGCATACGGCCCACAATGAATATTGTTGCGGCCCAGCCAATATAACGGTATGTATTAAATGTTTTAATAAAAATTCCGTCACTTAATTTTTACAATATCCTGTTATACATCATCTGTAATAATAAAAGTATAATATGCTAATTAGACCGGACAGCCAAACGACCTTCCGGATGTTATTCCGGACATCATTCTGGACGTCCTTCTGGACGAAGCCACGGCGATGGGGGTGAGGCAGAGGTGATTAGGGGCAATCAGGCAGGCAGGCAGGCCAGTGGTTAGGAGCCAACGGTCCCAGATTGCGAGAGGGTGCAGGCCAGGGTGAGGGATACCCCCACTGCACGAATTTCATGCACAGAGCCTCTAGTTATAACAAACTACAACGTTTGCTAATGACTGATGACTATCATCATGTTGCATTCATTTCCCTTATACACCTTACATGCAGGCGCACCATTTCTCTCCACTAATACCAGCAGCGGATATTTTAGCAGCCGATGGCCACGTCATTCGTCTTGGGCTGACTTGTTTGGTGTGTACAACAGGAAATATTTTGCTTTCGGAGAACAAAAAAATAGGTTCATTTGCATTACGCTTATTAATTTGTGTAGTTATTCAGTGTCTGGTAAGTTAATGTTCAAAAAAATATAAGTTTTTATTAAAATATTCCATTATTTTATGTTCACGATGACTCATTTATTTCAGCCCTTTGGATTCAGCATGTCTCTATCAAAATAAACCTACGTGTCTATGAAAATGGAAGCTTTTGTTTTTTGGCGGCCCACAGAAACTTCCACCTTGTTTATTTGGCCCGTGTTAGCCTTTGAGTTTGACACGCTTGGTCTTGGTGGTTATTAGAATCTCCGCTTTTAGAGGAGGAAGCGGGCTTGCAAAGGTTCAGTAGTTCGCCCACGTTGAACCGAAAGCTCTGCTGAATGTGTCACACCCTGCCCTGGGTTATAGCTCAGTGGGTCCATCTTACATTTCCTACCAGACCATGAACCTTCTGAGCCCAGGGGCAGTTTTATTCTTCCAGCCCGTCAGTAAACGCTGGTCAATAAATGCTGGTGACAATGAAAGGGAGACGAGGAATAGGATGTTGGTAGAGAATTAAGGGAAGTTTTCCATATGTAAATGTTTCCTGATTACAATATTATTATCTAGTTCTAAATATTCAAACTCAGGAACATGGAAGATGAAAACCATCCAAATCCCACTGTTCGAAGGTAACCATTACTGCCTTGGCCGGTGTGGCTCAGGTGGTTGGGCATCGCCCCCTGCACCAAAAGGTTGCTGGTTCCATTCCTGGTCAGGGCACATGCCCGGGTTATGGGGTCGATCCCTGGTAGGAGGCATGCAGGAGTGAGCCGATTGATGTGTCTCTTTCGATGTTTTAAATATATTTTTATTGTCTTTAGAGAGAAAAGGAGAGGGAGAGAGAGATAGAAACATCAATAAAGAGAGAATCATTGATTGGCTGCCTCCTGCACACCCCCTACTGGGGATCGAGCCCCAACCCGGGCATGTGCCC
The DNA here is from genome assembly GCF_000147115.1 of Myotis lucifugus. Taxonomy (NCBI): domain Eukaryota; kingdom Metazoa; phylum Chordata; class Mammalia; order Chiroptera; family Vespertilionidae; genus Myotis; species Myotis lucifugus. Next base: position 6,493,111 of record NW_005871097.1, read on the forward strand.
TTGACCGGACTCGAACCCGGGACCCTTCAGTCCACAAGCCGACACTCTATCCACTGAGCCAAACCAGCCAGGGCCAAAATGGTGCTTTTAGAGTTGGAGAAAACCATGTTTGTTTCTTCCTCTCTGCACCCGCACCCCAAGGAACTTTAGAACAGTGGTTCTCAACCTTCCTAAGGCCTCGACCCTTTAATACAGTTCCTCATGTTGTGGTGACCCCCAACCATAACATTATTTTCGTTGCTACTTCATAACTGTAATTTTGCTACTGTTATGAATTGTAATGTAAATATCTGATATGCAGGATGTATTTTCATTGTTACAAATTGAACATAATTAAAGCATAGTGATTAATCACAAGAACAATATGTAATTATATATGTGTTTTCCGATGATCTTAGGCGACCCCTGTGAAAGGGTCGTTCGACCCCCAAAAGGCTCGCGACCCACAGGTTGAGAACCGCTGCTTTAGAACCTCCTTCAGGGTCATAAATTACTTCCTGAAGATCCAGCCAAGGGCAAAGGCGTCAGTAACCATCCTGCCAGCAGGTGGCGCTCCCCGCCCAGGATTTCGGACTTTCTGAATAGGCAGCCGGGTCATTGTGTGATAACGTACAGGATTAAATGAGCATAAAATTTTAACTTGCTGTAAAAGTTCATAAAATCTACACAGGCATAAAAGCTCTATTCCTGGCTTGGGGCAGTTTCATTTAAGGTAACCCACGTTTCCAAATAAAAACAATTTTAATCATAATTTGCCCCATAGGTCTTAAAGAGTTTAAGATTTAAGAAAAGCAAACACCGTGAAACAATAAGCTTTTGCTCCCTCACTTGGGAACAGATCCTTTTAACTAAGAAAGGAGCTAGAGAAGGGTCAGTTTCATAAAATTATAGATGATCTGAAATAAAGCTCAGACTCCCCAGTGTAGATTCTATATCCACTTACCAAGTTACATTTTGAGAAAACCAAACCAAACCAAACCGAACCAAACCAAACCAAACCGAACCAAACCAAACCAGTTTACACGAGAAAGGTAGCCAGGTGGGAAATGCTCAAGTAGCCGGGCCTGCACGGCATTTCCCTGGTGAGACTCAGTCTATCTATCAGCTACAATGTGCAAAGAGACGGCTTTACTTTGGGTGACTCAGTTTCCCTTCCGGCTTTGAGCTTCCCTCTTACCTGACTCTCCGGAAGCTTCACTCAGACCTCCAGTGGACTGAGACCCTGGCCTCCCAAGGCCGGGGCACAGTTTCTGGGTTTGACGTGGTGACGGGCCAGGGCGGTGTGTGCGCGCGCATGCATGCACAATCCACTTCTTAATCTTTTCCCACATAAACTTGGCAGGTCCCCTCTTTGCTCAGAACCAAGAGGCCCCCGCAGCCCTCGTCTCTTCTCTCTCCACAAGGGGTGAGGAGGAGCAGCCTTCTTCTCCCTCGCCCTTCCTGGAGGCCCAGGTGTCCTTGAGTAGCTTTACCTCCACACCCTGCCCCATGTTAGGCCTTTAGAAGACAAAACCCAAGGAACCTGCCCCGCCCCTGTCCCCCCAGGCAGCGTGCGCAGAGCTGGAGGTCAGTTTGAAAGGGAGCAAAGGAAAAGGGAGAGAGAGGTGACCTCGCAGATTACCCTGCCTCCCAGGGTCGACTCAGCACCCAGCGCCATAAATACCAGGGGAGTCTAGGCAGCGTTTTGCAAAGGTTTGTCTTTGCCTCATTGGCACGGGGATCAGCTGGTTCTCATTTAAAAGGCAGCTGTCAGGACTCAAGCATAGAGAGCCAGGAGCTCAGGGCAGGGCCAGGGAAACCAATGGAGTCTGAGAGCCACACAGCAAAGCTCGAGTTCTCACATCGCCAGCCTATGGGCAGTCCCTGTGAGCTTTAAAATCCCGAAACCCAGGCTACATACACCCCAGACCAGTGGTCGGCAAACTGCGGCTCGCGAGCCACATGTGGCTCTTTGGCCCCTTGAGTGTGGCTCTTCCTAAGCCTTAGGAGCACCCTAATTAAGTTAATAACAATGTACCTACCTATTGTTAAGTTTAAAAAATGTGGCTCTCCAAAGAAATTTCAGTCGTTGTACTGTTGATATTTGGCTCTGTTGGCTAATGAGTTTGCCTAGCTTGGGCGCAGACACACCGACACAAAAGCAATCCACGTGGCTGAGCGCGCCAACCTCGTCTCAGGACGGGTTATATAGGGGGGGGTTGGAGTAAGGGGAGGAGAAAGAACTGTGCTCTGCCGCCTGGGTGTGGCTAGCAGAGTAGGACGTAGCCCCTACCCTGGGGCAACCTAGCCCTCGCCCTTTCATTCCCCCCTTTGTCTTGGAACTTCCGGCTCAATCATGAGACGGACTGATTCCACCATTGCTAGAGGCCCGTACTGGGCATATTTTAATAAATGGTCTGGTGGAGGGGAAAGAAATCATTTTAGCTTTAATAATTTTTATTGAAATAGGATTTTTCTTCTTAAAATTTCTTCATGGCTATCAAAAAGCCAAATCAAGATTAATTTATCTACTGTCCTGATGTTTGCATAAATACAACAAGAATGGTAATTGACTACCTTTGCTGGAATCTCATGGTTGAATTTTAATGTGCCCCGTAGGGCCAGGAAGCCACGCCACCCAGCTGCCATCAGGCCCGCCTGCAGTATCTGCTGAGTTAGGTGAATCCCTCACCTATAGCAACTCCACCTGAGCCCACGCTCCAGGTTTTAAGGCCCATCTCAGTAGCCCTCCTACTTGTTGCGGCCCAGAGTGTGTGGGGGTTCCGCAGGAATGCAGAGGCATCCCTACTGCTCCCCTTCTACTCTTACCAACCGCCAGTGATGGTAGGGCATCGGCCTGACACTCCAGCGCCAGCCATCTTCAGGGCTTCCAAGCAGGGTACCAGGCTTTCTTCGTGGCATTTTTACTGGCTTCAAGTCTTTAGAGCTCAGACAGGCTCTTTAAAACATGATACTCCAGTCAAAGTTTTCCGTTAATAAAACCACTATTAGGAATCGGTCTTATTGAATCTATGCAAAGAAATGTATTGCCATGTTAGCATTGCCAAATTTTGGAGGAATTATATAAGAAGAAAGACATACTGATCTACTCTAAGATTTTCTGACTTTCCTTGCCAATTCCTTTTAATTGTTGGCATTAAATTCTTTTTTTATGCATAACCATGCCTCAGATCTTCTATTCTAAACAGGCTTTTTTCAGACTACCCCTGACATGGGCATGGTCACAAAGGCCTGCAAGCAGTACACAGGCTGCCAACTGTTAGCTGTCTTTCAACAGAGACCAAAACCTGATGGGCACTGTTCCCTGCCCAGGTGGGCACCTGCCCTCTTGGCAGCTAGGCACTCTTTACTTTTTGGGGTCACTCCACATAGTACCTTTCTAGGACAGTTAATATACATTCAAACCTGCAAGAGAATTAAAGGTCAATATAATACATCAATACAATGAAACATAATATAGGCATCATGGCCGCTTTAGGCAGCTATATCTTCTGCTACTAAATATGTGATATTAAAGTCTATTTTTGATTTTTCTATAAATTGTCCCTGTCTCTTTGGAGCCATGTCTATGAAGATGCAGGCATCATCTAAGTCGCGAGCAATGTTACCAGCATCAGGCAGATAGCAGGTTGCGTTGATCTCGATTGATACTTCATTTTGGTGATGAAGTCTTTCCGGATCATGGATGGGTCCGCTGACCGGACGTGGGTGTGATGGACCCAGGTCGCACGTGCAGGGCTGCCAGGGCCTCGTCTATGGCAGACAGGTAGTCAGGCAGCAGGTCCAGGAGACAGGTGGCCAGAAACACACTCCCGGCAAAGCAGCTCACCAGGCTCAGGACTTTCTGGCGGAAGGCTGAGGCTTCGGGGCTGGCTCCCGGTCGGCGTAGCACACAGATGGGCACCAGACTGCAGATGAGCGTGAGCACCAGCAGGAGCACCAGGGTCCCCAACTTCACCTCTAGGCCCACAGGCAGTGGGGAAGCCGAGGCTACTGCCTCTGGGTGCCACACCAGGAGCTCTGGTTTTCCCCAGGGCTCCATGGTGGCCGGCTGCTCCAGTGATTCTCAGACCTTGAGAGGGTCTCACTCCATGGCCCCCACCAGGTTCCATGGTTTGTTTCAAGGGAGTGCGCTAGGAGGGGGTATCAGCCCCTCCTTTGCTAGCAGCAGACAGGTACCAAATCCTTTCAGTACATTAGACCAGCTTCATTTCTGCCTATCTTTACAGATTTCAAGGCCCATTGTCTCAGTACTGGCCTGTATTATCTAATTCAGCACAGGCAGGGGGAAGGGCCCATTAAATCTTTGCCTTGAGGAACTGTGAGCTCCATTTTTAAATGTTCCAATTAGAAATACTTTTTAAATTTATTCTAGAATTCCAAAATCCCAACCCAGCACAGAATATCACATAGCAAATCAAAGTTCCCAGCAAACAAACAGATAGAGATGTTTACTAGTTAGGCGGGCGGATTCCACCTCTGGCAGAGAGCAAGCGCCCTTGGGGAAAGATCCCAGCGGCCGCTCAGGGTGCTTTGCTATCGGTCAGAGCACTCAGCCTTAAGAAGTCAAGCGTGTGCTTTTTTTTTTTTTTTTTTTTAGACTTTCATATGTATATGAACAAACAATTATATTCAAGTAGATATATAAATATTAAATAAATATTTATACTTATATTCTTTCAGTGAACAAGTCTTTGACCTATGTTTTATCCAGATAGAAACGGCACTCATCACAAACAAATAAACAAACAAATCCAAAACCAAAACCCAAGAAAACCAAGGCCAGAAGTACCCTCTGATGTTTCAGGGGTACCAAGGGAGGAGAAGTTAGGCCATGTCCAGTTTTTCTCATAATCCACCAGTGACCAGTTTCAGCTTACTGGTCTATTAATATTTTATTTTATTTTTATCATACCAAAGCTATGCCTTCCAGTTAGAACTCTTGGCTTTAATTTTTAGGTGTCATGCAAATAATGAAAATTTCTTAGATTAGTAATACATTCGAAATTTTTAAGAGACACAGAAATTCCATTAGTTATATATATTTAAGCAATAAGGACAGATCAATTTACAGAAACCAGTTTCTACCTGAAATAATTGTACTTTAGAAATTGGACTGCTATCAGTTTCTTTTAAAGACTTGGAGTAGAAAGCTGATTTCAAAGGAGCCACCCCTCGGCCGCTTGACCTTTTCTGGGAAGGTTGGTCAGCAAAAGGTGTAGCCATTGAAATGCAAATTAACATTTCTAAAGATGACTGCTGGTGGAACCGGACCACCTGCATGCTAGGGAAAGGGCGTGTCTACCCTGCCCTCTACCAAAAAAGGGTGTAGCTTCAGACTTCCCAACGGTGAGAGAGAAAAAAATATCTTAGCTGCAGTCAATCAATAGATCTAATTCTGCTCCCCAGATTCTGTACGAAGTACACTCAGATATCATTCAATTCAGTACCATGTCATTTCAAGACATCCAGGCACAAACTCCAAGGTATTAAATTTCACAGATTTGGAAAACCACACTTGAGGCTGGCAAGGCGGGCCTGGCCCAGCTTTTGATTTTAAAACGACCATAATTTTTTCCTCTGGGGAAGGTCAAAAAACAAGCTTGTAGGTACATTGTTTCCTGCCCCTTGTTTGCCAGGGGAAGTTTCAAAATTGGCCTGGGGGAGGAAGGGGGGGGCTGTTTTCCCTGGAAGAACAAATGTAAATTGACCACATTCTTTAAGAACTTGCTAGAGGCGGGAAGCATTAGCCCTTTTCTCATTAGAAATGTTTTGGCCAGCCTTTTCAATTAACAAAGGGCTGGTTTTTGTTTTTTTTTTTTACCGGGCTTAAAGTTAGCTTTGGAATAGGTTTCATTAACATTTAAAAAAATCACTTTATTATGGAAAAATACCAACCTTGTTGCTAGAATCTAACTAGTATTTCTACCCTGGGTTAAATTTTCTATTTTCCTTAGGAAATAAACAGTCTTGGGTTTTATTTTGTACAATTGTAAAGAGACTTTTAGCTTAAAACTTTATCTAAATGTCCAAAATCGGACAGTGCGCGCTTCAGTTTTAAGCCAGGTTTTCTCTTTACACGTGAACAGAAATCCCAGACGCATTTTAAAACTTTTATATTTAATTTCTATGATCTGGCTGGGGCGATCTCCCCCCCAGGACCCGACGCCGCCGGGGGGGCCCCGCCGCTCGCCACACGCCGGGGGCCGCTGCCCGCCCGCCGCTGCCGCCAAGCCGCCTGGGCCTGCGGCGCAGACGGGCTCCGGGGCAAGGGCTGCGCTCGCCGCGTGCCACGCCCCTGCACACCTGCCCCCGGGTGCAGATGCAGACTCAGCTCCGCGCGCGGCCTGCTCCACTCGCTTGCCACAACCCCGGGGGCCGCCGCCGCCGCCGCCTGGGCCCGCGGCGCGGACGGGCTCCCGGGTGAGGGCTGCGCTTACCGCGCACTGCGCTCCCCCCTGACCGCAGAGCAAGCGGCTCCTGCGGCCCCAGGCACAGTGATTACCAGACATTCATTCAGAGTTTAAACAATCCATTTAATTTTTAACAACTTCCCAATTCCTGAGGGAGCTCTAAAGCCTCCCGAAATCTCCTTGAACTGATCAATCACAATACCCAAAGCAGCGGTTTGAGTCCATTCCATAACATCCGTCCAGTAAGTTCACAGAAAGAAACATACAAACACAGAAGACTACACGGGCCCAAAAATACAGCTTTCTAACTCTATGGAAGCAGATGGCGTTATGCCAACACGGTGGGAGCTGCCCACCTCGTCTCAGATTGGGGTTTCTACAGACCTCCCGACTTGGCGGAAGCAAAATTAAACCCCTACAGATGGGGGGAGCAGAACGTCTTCTAACTCTCCCCCGCCTGTGGTCGTTCACGGCGCGTCCGCCTGGACCCTTCAGGCACAGATTCCAGAAGTGAGCTCACAGAACAGATACAGAACAAGTCCCTGAACAGAAGCAGTAGAAAACTGCCTAGGAATGCTTCTTTTCTATCTTTTTTAAAAGATAGGCCAGATTCGAACCTTTAGCCAGTCCGAGTTTTGATGGTGAGTACCATCTAGAAGCCATTCCTCCAGATACAGGAAAAGTTCCTTAGAGATACCCAAAACCCAAAGCACAGAACAGAATATACAACATACAGACACTTACCGCGGCCACGCAGATTCTACGAATTGAGGATCCCTACATGGTCTTGGGAATCCGGGACGAGCCCCCAAATGTTATGCCCAGATTCCAAGATTCCCAAGAAATCATATTAGGGAGCCAATTCGATGCAAAAGCATAAGAATCTGTATTTATTTCAAGCTAGCTTGGGCGCAGACACACCGACACAAAAGCAATCCACGTGGCTGAGCGCGCCAACCTCGTCTCAGGACGGGTTATATAGGGGGGGGTTGGAGTAAGGGGAGGAGAAAGAACTGTGCTCTGCCGCCTGGGTGTGGCTAGCAGAGTAGGACGTAGCCCCTACCCTGGGGCAACCTAGCCCTACCTATATAGTTTAAGTTTAAAAAATGTGGCTCTCCAAAGAAATTTCAGTCGTTGTACTGTTGGTATTTGGCTCTGTTGGCTAATGAGTTTGCCGACCACTGCCCCAGACCATTTGCATCAGAATCTGCGTGGGTGGGGCCCAGGCCTGGGGATCCTAAAGCTCCCCAGGTGATTTCAAGGCGCAACCAAGGTCAAGAGCCACCCTGGGAGGGGGGGGAGCTGATGTCTGAACCCCCGGGACTGTCTCACAATGAACATGTTCTCTCTTCTGGGACATCCTGGAGTCATCCACAGCCTGGGAGCCTCTCTCTCGGTTGAACCCTTATTATTCACGTTTATATTTGTATTGATTTCAGAGAGGAAGGAAGAGGGAGAGAGAGAGACATCTGTGATGAGAGAGAATCATGGATTGGCCGCCTCCTGCACACCCCCCACTGGGGATCGAACCCACAACCTGGGCATGTGCCCTGACTGGGAATTGAACTCAGGACCCTTCCGTCCGAAGGCTGATGCTCTATCCACTGAGCCAAACCGGCTAGGGCTACAGCCCTTGTTATTGATGGTACAGGGTTTGCTTCCACCTGTGTTTGCATGGGTTAAAGACTAATGTAGGACCTGAAACCATAAAACTCCTTGAATAGGGAAAATGCCTTGATCCTGGTCCTGGCAATGATTTTTTTTTTTGGAGGAGGGGAGATATGACACCAAAAGCACAGGCAACAAAAGCAAAAATAAACAAGTGGGGCTCCATCACACTGAGCAGTTTCTGCACAGCAACGTAAACCATCAACAAAATGTAAAGGCAGCCGGCTGGTGTGGCTCAGTGGTTGAGCATCAACCTATGAACCAGGAGGTCACGGTTTGCTTCCTGGTCAGGGCACATGATGAGAGAGAATCATGGATCAGCTGCCTCCTGCTGGAGATCAGGCCCCCAACCTGGGCATGTGCCCTGACCTCCATGTGCCCTGGTTCAAAGGTCGACACACAACCACTGAGCCGAGTTAGCCGGGCTTGGCCTATATTTGGGTTGTCACAACTTGGGGGTAGGGGTTGCTCCTGGCATCTAGGGGGTAGAGGCCAGGGATGCAGCTAAACATGCTACACTACGCAGGACAGCACTCCCCCCACAACCCCACTCGCAGCCCCAACAAAGAATGTTCTGCCCCCAAAAGGCAATAGCGCTGAGGTTGAGAAATTCTACCTTGGGTAGCGCTCCTCTAACTGTAACATGCCTGAGAAGCACCTGGGGCTCTCTCTTTTTAAAAAATATATATTTGTATTGATTTCAGAGAGGAAGGGAGAGGGAGAGAGAAATAGAAACATCAATGATGAGAGAGAACCATTGATCGGCTGCCTCCTGCACGCTCCCTACTGGGGATTAAGTCCACAACCCGGGCATGTGCCCCTGACTGGAATCAAACCCAAGAGCCTTCAGTCCACAGGCCAATGCTCTATCCACTGAGCAACACCAGCTAGGGCACCTGGGTCTCTTGATGAAATTCAGAATTTGATTTAGCAGGTATGAAGCGGGGCCCAAGATCCCACATTTCTCATGAACTTCCAGGAGATGCTGATGTTGCTGGTGCAGGGACCACAGTTTGAATAGCAAAGCCCTAGACTACATCATCCCTGCCCGAGGTGCCCATTACTGTCATTGCCACGGGAGACTTAACTACACATCTCTAGTTTAGCTCTTGTCTTTAAGCTCCATAGACTATGGCCAACTACTGGCTCAGCATCTCCAGCCTGGGTATTGGACACCTGCCAATGACCTCTCACCCACAAGTATGGTCCTCTTTCAGCGTCGTCTTGTTCAGTTAACTCTTTTTTCACATCTCAGCTCCAGCGGCCTTCCTTAGGCAGCCTTCTCCCACCCCTCCTCAATCTGACTCAGTTCCCTGAGTTGTAATGAGAATGATATAATCTCATAGGACCCTCTTCTTTTCCTTCAAAGAACTTGAAGCTCCCTCCGTGTGGTTACCTGGTTAATGGGTTTTTGAATAAGCTCTGGGAGAACAGGGAGCATTTTGGTTTCTGCTCACCAGTGTCTCCTCAGCCCCCAACACCACGCCTGGCCATGGTGGGCACACAGTAAATGTTCATTGATTGACTCAACAAAATGAATGACTGAATGAATGCAACTGACAGCTTCTCAACACTACATCTACATAATTCAGAAGACAAATTTCATATGACATTCTACACTGTCTTATAGGTTAAATTATGGAAACAATGGAAATCCTATCTAATAATAGACAAACATGGTAATTGACCGTACCTTCGCTACGCCTCCCATTGGCTAATCAGTGAGATATGCAAATTAACCGCCAACAAAGATGGCGGTTAATTTGCATACGTAGGCGTGAAGCGGCAGAGCGAAGACTGAAGGCAGCTCCAGCTGGAGCAGCGAAGGCTTGAAGGTGGCTCTGGGTGGAGCAGCAAAGACTGAAGGCGGCTCCGGCCAGAGCGAAGGCCTGGGTCCCAGGTGCCGGAGGAAAACCGGTGCCTGTAGCCAGGGGAAGGGAAGGCCTATTGCATGAATCTTTTCATGCAACAGGCTTCTAGTCAATCAATAATGATGAGTCTTAGAAATTATAGCTTTAGTGCTCCTAAAGGTAAGGACTCTATCTTCTGTAGATGCCACCCAAGAGTGGGGAATCTATAAGTTTTGTTTCTTAGGCTCCAAAAAGAAGTGTCTTCCTCATCTCCAGAATCCAAGCATGGCATGATGTTTTGCAGACTAATTTATTAGTATAGACCCGTGGTCGGCAAACTGTGGCTCGCGAGCCACATACAGCTCTTTGGCCCCTTGAGTGTGGCTCTTCCTAAGCCTTAGGAGCACCCTAATTAAGTTAATAACAATGTACCTACCTATATAGTTTAGGTTTAAAAAATTGGACTCTCAAAAGAAATTTCAATCATTGTACTGTTGATATTTGGCTCTGTTGACTAATGAGTTTGCCGACCACTGGTATAGACCATTTCATTGACATTGTATTCATTTCTTATTGATTCTGAATGGTAGTTTAGAGGAAGTTTTCTCTTCTCCTTACCTTTTTTTTTTAAAAAAAAAATATCTGTATTGATTTCAGAGAGGAAGGGAGAAGGAGAGATAGAAACATCAATGATGAGAGAGAATCATGGATCGGCTGCCTCCTGCATGCCCCCTACTGGGGATCAAGCCCACAACCCAGGCATGTGCCCTGACCTGGAATCGAACTGTGACCTCCTGGTTCCTAGGTCGATGCTCATCCACTGAGCCACACCGGCCCGGCCTCTTCTCCTTAACGTTTGACATCAAGTCCTGAAATGAGGAAGAATGGGAACTTGTGCTTCTTTTCTTAGGGAGGAAAAAACCATGCCCATCATGTTCTCAGAAGCACTTTACATTTTTGTATATGAACCTTGACATGGTCTATCTAAACAGAGCTGTTTAAATGAAGTTTTATGACAACAGGTTCTATCGGGAAAATAGAAACTCAGGTGTGACAGTGGAGACCAATTATAGCTGGAGCAGGGAGAAATAGCAGAAGAGGAGGGGGTAAGTGCGGGAAGAACGCCATCCTGATTCTTCCAGATGAAGAACCATCTCACGGTCTCATGCAAACCAGCATTTGGCAACACTTCACACTTCTGGCTTTTCTCCTTCTCGCAGGATCATAGGAAAAAGCAGAACTGGGGATGTATGGGAACTTGGATCAGCAAAAAGGGACTTCCCTCGCAAATTTTAAGCAGGAAGTGGTCAGTGTTCTCATGGTAGCAAGAAAATTGTGGAAAATAAAAGATTATATATTTTTTAAAGCCTGCAGAAATGAGCTCTGGGTATTTGAGACATTTCTGGAAAGTACGATGGGCTTAAATCCAAAGAAAACAAAAGTAGGCCAAGCAGTGATTGAGACTATGTAATGAAAGGACAAGCTAACACATTAAGTGTCACCTTTTAAATAAAAAATATTTTAAATATAATATGTAAATATGGCACATGAAATGTTGAGCAAAAACTTTGTACAAAGCAGAAATGGTTAGGAGGAGAAAATTTCCAGATACTGTATGCTAAAAGAAAAAGATTAAAAATATTCACCGTATGTGGAATGTTATATATATTTACATATTCAAAACAGCAAGTGAGTGTTGCATCATCTTTGACCTGCTTAACTTTGTCTGTGGGAAGCGGGCAGGAAACACCGAGCATCATGCCCACTCAACAACAGTTTCATGGACTCACACTTAAATAGGATTAAGCCCTAGCCGGGTTGGCTCAGTGGATAGAGCATCGGCCTGCGGACCAAAGGGTCCTGGGTTTGATTCAGCTCAAGGACACATACCTTAGTTGCAGGCTCTTCCCCTGCCTGGGCCCTGGTCAGGGCTCATGCAAGAGGCAACCAATCGATGTGTTTCTCTCACATCGATGCTTCTCTCTGTCTTTCCCTCTCTCTTCTACTCTCCCTAAAAATCAATGGAAAAATATCCTCGGGTGTGGATTAACAAAAAATAAAAGGACTGCTAACCTTCAAGCTACCAAGTTACAGTGGGCTTTAAAGATTCCATTTGTGCGCTGGAGTGGGAGGGGGTGGCTGGAGAGAATGGTTAGTGGTTAGATTACGGAGAAATATGACAGGGACAGAGATGATAGACATAAAGAGAAGAGAGGGAGACAGAAGACACACACTCACAGAGGGAGAGACTAAGAGAGATTCTATTGCTACTTAAACCACAGTTTAACATTGGGGGCCATGTTCTGTGGAAAAGGAAATGTGTCATTATGTCATGGGGGAAAGGGCTGCTTAACTTGGGTTTTCATTTACACCCACATGTGCAAAGGGCAATACCCAGCCAGCTCCTCTTGAGACATGAAGCAAAAGCAATGGAAATAAACGGTCCAAACAAAGAGTTGATAGTGTATGGTCTTCAACCTTTTTTTTATATATTGCCCTCTCATCAACAAACAACATTTGACACATACCCCTACACATATCTGTATTAACATACTGGGCGTATGGTAAAATAGCCACAAACACACCTTTTAAAAGATGGCTATATCTATATATATAAAAGCCTAAGCGACTGGCTGACCAGCCAATCAGCTGACCGGCCAGTAGCTATAACGCACAATGACCACCAGGGGGCAGACGCTCAATGCACAGGCATGGAAACATGGAACAGACTGATGAATCTCAGAGGGAAGGGGGGAGAGGGAGGGGGGGTGGGAAGAGATTAACTAAAGATCTATGCATACTTGGCCTGGCCTGTGGGGATCGGGCCAAAACTGGCAGTCTGACATCCCCCGAGGGTTCCGGATTGCAAGAGGCGCAGGCCAGGCTGAGGGACCCCACCAGTGCACGATCCATGCACCGGGCCTCTAGTCTATTATATTTTCTTCCCACACCCCTCTTTGGAGACCAGGCCAAGGTAGCTGAACAACATCCACAAGGCTCTGCTAGGTGGCACTATCCGTCACATACATAGAACAACAGTCAGCGTCTAATTCAGACACTAGGAAGATTACACTAAAGACATCCCTTAAACCATAACTGTAAGCAGGACCTATGGGACTGTGAATCAGTCAGCCATGTGGCCCTAAATCTCTACCTAAATCTGCCCAGAGTACCTGTCCAAGCTGTCTTCCCATTGCAGCCCTGAACAGAACTGCCATCTCACACCCTCCTTCCCTCCTCACTCCCTCCATAATTCCATATAGTTCATTAGATCCCTCCAAAGCAAGTGCCAAGTGGGAAGCAATTGGAGTTGAAGTGCAGCTCCACTCCCTAGCGTGGAGTTAAGAGCACCGAGGGTTACACACAGAAGGAGAAAGAAATGGAACGCCACTGTGGGGAAGGGGCGGGCTTTCCTTGCTGGTGATCCCTGTATAACAGCCCCTGGTTCCCCCAAAGGATGGCGTGGTGCTTCCCAATGGGGTCTGCGACCATCTGCTGCAAAAGCACTTGGGCTGTTTTCAGGAATGCAGATCCCTGGGCTCCAGAGACCAGCATCTATGGGGTGTGGACATGGAATCTACATGGTTTCAAAGCTCCCTAGGTTCTTCCAGTCCCAGGAAAACTGGAGAAGGAATTGGATTGGTTGGACAGAACAGGGTCATCTTGGGTAGGGCCATTCAGTCCCTCTGTGACCTCGTGCATCTGACTTAACCCCTCTGATCCCACCTTCAATTTTGAGTTGACCCATCATCTATGAGATGGAGCTTCTAATACCAGCCTCCTAGAGGCAACATGAATATTTAATGGAATAAAAGAATCATTTAATTTGCATTTGCTGCTTAAGAAACATGACTTCCTTTCCTCTCCTTTCTCCACCACGCCCCACTCAATAACACTTTCCAGGTACCAGTGACTTCACCTCACACCCTCCTTCCCTCCTCACTCCCTCCTCGCCCTCTTATTCCCTTTGGGGGCCCGCTCTCATGAGTAGGAGCCAAATGTGTGATTCTTTTAAAATCCATCCTCTCCAATCAGAACACGCTGCCTGTGTTCTGTCCACTTAGGCGGACTGTTCTGGAGAGGTGATCATCTCACAGACTGACCCATCACGATGCGTTAATGGACAAGGGTAATGCGTTTAAACACTTGCTGGAAGGTTATAAACGAACTGGCTATTTCTAACATGATGCTTCAACCAAAAGACAAAAAATCCTGGGAAATGCAGACCTGGGAGAGAGAGGTGGGCACGTGAACCGTTTATTTAACGGCAGTCACCTGGTCACAAGGCCCTGCATGGTGGGCCTCCGTGTGCACCTGGCCCAGGAGTGTTACACACTGTTCCAGGGGTAACTACAGGACAGCAGATGAGTCCTCACTTCCGGAAGAGCCCATGCACTCTTCTCATCAGGGTGGTCCCCCTGGACAATGGGCCTCAGATATGAGTTCATGGAGATCCTATATAATAAAAGGCTAATATGCAAATTGTTCGACCGGGAGTTCAACCAGGGAGCGGGGCTGGCCCGTCAACTGCCTGCAGCCCCTCCCCCTGGCCAGCCCAGCCCGATTGGGTTGGCTGGACCCCACCCATGCACGAATTCGTGCACCGGGCCTCTAGTGTTACTATAAACTTCCATTGCTCACGATATCAACTCGCACAATTCACTATTAGGAAAGCCCATGGACTCCATGAGGCACTGCATCTCCTCGGCCCCTGAGTGAGGCAGTCACGTGTATCATACAAAACAAGTGTGGTGTTCTAGTTGGCTGTCTGGCCTTAGGCTCAGGGGTTGCTACGGGCCACAGTAACATTGAGAACCACTTTCTGTGTATGGAAGCAACTCCCCACCTTGCCCTGTCCCCCGGTGGGCTCTAGGGATGTCTGAAAACTACCGCAAGGCCACCGGGACTTCTGTTTCCCCTCCAGGTCCTTCCAGACATTTCTGAAGGGTGCTCTTTGTGAGACACCGTGACAAACTTCCTCAGGAAGTTTAAGTCTGGGCTCTTCCAAACACTTAATAATATAAACCACCAAGAGGGAGAAAGGGCATATATATAAAGAAATACCACCACCGAGATGTCATGACAAACATGTTAGAAATGAATTATGCCCTAACTGCTTTGGCTCAGTGGATAGAACATCGGTCCTCAGACTGAAGGGTCCTGGGTCTGATTCCGGTCAAGGGCATGTACCTTGGTTCCAGGCTTGATCCCCAGTAGAGACGTGCAGGAGGCAGCTGAACAATGTTTCTCTCTCATCGATGTTTCTTTCTCTCTCTCTCTCTCTCTCTCTCTCTCTCTCTCCCTTCCTCTCTTTAAAAAGTCAATAAAAATATTTTTAAAAAGAAATTAATTACAACATGAAATTAGGGTAATCTTTTTTTTTAAGTTTTAAAATATATATATATTTTTTTTATTGATTTCAGAGAGGAAGGGAGAGGGGGAGAGAGAGAAACATCAATGATGAGAGAGAATCATGGATCAGCTGCCTCCTGCACATCTCAGACTGGGGATGGAGCCTGAAACCCAAGCATGTGCCCTGACCAGGAATCGAACCATGACCTCCTGGTTCATAGGTCAACGTTCAGCCACTGAGCCACGCCGGTCAGGAAAATTAGGGTAATCTTAAAGGCAGCGAAACAGGTCTTAACTCACATGCTTAAAAGCTGAGATAAGGAGAGAGAATAGGAATGTGAATGCGGTGGGGAGTCAGGCCAGAGGTCCCTGGGGAAGGTTTCACCGAGCCGCTTGTAGGCCGAGCTCACTGAAGCAGCTGGAGATTTACTCTGGGGGGGGGGGGGGGGAGTGAGGGAGATCAGCGTTCAACCAAAGTGCAGGCAAAACCACTGCTTCCAAACAGAAGGGCCCACCTGCAACCACAGCTTTCTCTTCACCTGGCGCCTCACATGAGCCTCCCCACGGGGGTCTAAAGCCTAAAAGGGAACTGTCAGGGAGGGGGCGGCCAACCAAGACGGAAAAGACGGAAAAGCTAAAACAGTGTGAAGCCGCCCTCTTGTCATGTCATTGTCACCAGCATGGGTGGCCCCGTGTCCCCAGGCCTTTTGCCACACAGTCCCATCATGAGTGGGCAAAGGCCTGGTGACACAGGGGCCATCCATGCCTTTTCTCTCTTGTAAGCCTTTCCCTTCACTATGTGGGTTGGTTGGCTGTGGGCCTCATGTTCTCCTTCCTTACACTGACTCAGTGGAATGGATTAAGTTCCGGCCCTGGTGCTCTCCAAACCACGTGTCCTTCCGGTTCCCGTCCATCGTGTTCTTGCTCATTTCCCTCCCACGCTGCTGTTTGTATTCAGAAGATACAGGCAATTCCTTCGGATCCAGGGCTCAGTCTTCCAGCAGAGGCACCGGTGGCATGTCCCATGGCTGACTACCCCTGAGGCCTGGCACCCCAAAGCTCCAAGGAGGGAGGCGCCCCCGCGGCCTGGCTAGGAAATCTGCCCGTGGCCAGTGTTCTCTGCTCACTTCAGCAGGTGGAGAACAAATAGAACCTTAGCCCCAGCCCAGTTTAAACACTGAGTCATGGCCCAGCTGGTGTTAGTGGTTGAGCTTCGGTCCATGAACCAGGAGGTCATGATTGGATTCCCAGTCAGGGCACCTGCCTGGGTTGCGGGCTCGATCCCCCGAAGCGTGGGTGCAGGAGGCAGCTGATCGATGTTTCTATCGCTCTATTCCTCTCCCTTCCTCTCTCTCTAAAAAATGAATGTAAAGCTCTAACCTAGTGGTTCTCAACCTTCTGGCCCTTTCAATACAGTTCCTCATGTTGTGACCCAACCATAAAATTATTTTCGTTGCTACTTCATAACTGCAATGTTGCTACTGTTATGAATCGTCATGTAAATATCTGATATGCAGGATGGTCTTAGGCGACCCCTGTGAAAGGGTCATTCGACCGCCAAAGGGGTCGCAACCCACAGGTTGAGAACCGCTGCAACCGGTTTGGCTCAGTGGATGTAGCGTCGGCCTGCGGACTCAAGGGTCCCAGGTTCGATTCCAGTCAAGGGCATGTACCTTGGTTGTGGGCACATCCCCAGTAGGGGGCGTGCAGGAGGCAATTGATCGATGTTTCTAACTCTCTATCCCTCTCCCTTCTTCTCTGTAAAAATCAATAAAATATATTTTTAAAAAAATCAATTTTAAAAATTGGGTCATGAATACCTTGCAGGATATGCAGCCTGGTTCTCCTTGGTTAGGATGAGAAGGAAGTCAATAAAAAGCCTGTCTTATGGATACGGGGGCGGGAGGATGGCCTCACGAAAAAGGTGCACCCTTGCTAACCCCACAACAGTTTCCTTGGAGACCGGGGAACAAGATGCCCAGGTTCTCAAGTCACGTGCTCTGTGTCCCCGACTACACTTACTGGTAAGAGACCGTCTAGACCAGCGGTTCTCAACCTGTGGGTTGCGACCCCGTTGGAGGTCGAACGACCCTTTGACAGGGGTCGCCTAAGACCATCGGAAAACACATCTATAATTACATATTGTTTTTGTGATGAATCACTATGCTTTCATTATGTTCAATTTGTAACAATGAAATTACATCCTGCATATCAGATATTTACATGACGATTCATAACAGTAGCAACATGACAGTGATGAAGTAGCAACAAAAATAATTTTATGGTTGGGGGTCACCACAACATGAGGAACTGTATGAAAGGGTCGCGGCATTAGGAAGGTTGAGAACCACTGGTCTAGACCTAAGAGCGTTCAGACAGATAGAGCTGGACCAAGGACCCAGGACCAAGGCTGTGGTCAGAACCCTCCCACTCCCCTACAGCAGCGAACCTGCCCTTTGCCTCTTCATCAGCCACAGCACTGGCCCTGCCGAATGCCTCCCTTGTCTGGGACCCTCCCAATGGCCGAGTCTTGCTGAGGTACAGCCTCTATCTGAGGAGGAAGCCACACCCTGGCCAGGTCCAGGGCTGAGAGGGGCTGGGGGCCAAGCCTCGATGGAGGAGTGGCACTTAGGGAGAATCGGAAGTCCGTTTCAGAGCAGAGCCAACCAGAAGCGAGTCAGAGGACGAGCAGGACATTCCGAGCTTTGACGGTGACCAGGCGGTCACTCTCTCCTGTAGCCTGACTTGGTGGCTTTGAATCGGAACCATCTGTGAACGGCTCCAGTTGTTCAGAACTCCACAGAGGGCCCTAAGAAGGTTCAAGGAGTGACTTGTCAAGATTACAAAGGGCCCTACGCGGTTTGGCTTAGTGGATAGAGCGTTGGCCTGCAGGCTGAAGGGTCCCGGGTTCGATTCCAGTCAAGGGCACATGCCCGGGTTCCAGCTCGATCCCCAGTAGGGGCGGGGGGCGGGGTGCAGGAGGCAGCTGATCAATGATTCTCTCTCATCATTGATGTTTCTCTCTCTCTCTCTCTCTCCCCTCATCTCTGAAATAAAAAGTAAAAAGACATTAAAAAAAGACTTATTGTTTTTTAAAAAAAGATTACAAAGGAATTAAAACTAAAACCATCTGTTCAGGAGTTTTGGGTTGTTTCCTACAACAAACCACTGTACTTGTATCCCGTGCCAAAATGCGCTGTGGTTTCTAAGCTGCATTATTTTCTGTTTCCCTTCCTCTTTTTTAATATATTTTATTAATTTCAGGGAGGGAGGAAGAGAGAGAGAGAGATAGAAACATCAATGATGAGAGAGAATCATGGATCGGCTGCCTCCTGCATGCTCCCCACTGGGGATCGAGCCCACAACCCGGGCATGTGCCCTTGACCGGAATCGAACCTGGGACCCTTGAGTCCGCAGGTCGACGCTCTATCCACTGAGCCAAACTGGCTGGGGCTGTTTCCCTTCCTCTTGATGCCTTTCAGGAGATGTCTGAGTTGCTGTCAAGTGCTTTATGGTTTATAAATTGGCAAAATAGCTTCAACTTCATGTATTTGAAAGGCAGAACATTTAGGATGGCCAAAAGCCAATGTTCAATGTCATTATCTTTGTTTTCACTGAAGAGGGAAGGCATCTATTAAGTACAGGAGGCCCTGGCAATGTAACCATCCCTCTATTCTAAAGATTAATTTGGGAATTTGTGAGCCTTAGTATTGATCGCATGTCCTTTGGGAATAATACAATATTATGTATTTACAACCATACTTAAAACTTTTAGCATTTCCATCTATGACAAAATACAAAACTAAATAACTCATGTGAATTTCAACCCAGTTGAAACGATGTGTGTCTGCAGAATGTCTTGGTCCTTTCTGTTGTATTTGAGCTGTAAAGCTGAAGTTCAAGACTGAAGCTCTCTCAGTGATAAGGTCTTTAAACCTCAGTTTTCCCGCCCCCTTCCTCCCAAATTTAAAGGAAGCCATACCATTGTCACCCTGCCTGATAACTACAAATAAATACATGCTCTTGGCTCCTCTTTTAGAGTTTACCATCAAAATCATCGGACGTTGATGGATCAAGGTTGCAGATACTTATAAATAGACCATAGTAGTTAACAAAGCAGTTTGAAAAATCATTGGATGGGGTGATTTTAGACACAATACTTTGCAATACAGATAAAAATATTTGTCTATGGCCGGGCCAGTGTGGCTCAGTGGTTGAGTGTCAATCCACAAACCAGGAGGTCAGGGTTTGATGCCTGGTCAGGACACGAGCCGGGGTTGCAGGCTCGATCCCCAGTAGGGGCCGTGCAGGAGGCAGCCGATCCATGATTCTCTCTCATCATTGATATTTCTCTCCCTCCCCCTTCCTCTCTCGGAAATCAATAAAAATATATTTAAAAAAAGTTTGTCTATGGCAGCCCGGGCTACTATAATAAAGTACCATAAACTGGGTGGGTGACTTAAACAACAAACATTTATTTCTCACAGTTCTGGAGGGTGGACGTCCAAGGTCAGAGTGCCCGGATGGTCTGGTTCCAGGAGGACCCTCTTCTGGGTGCAGGCTGTTGACTTGTCTTTGCATCCGCACGTGGTGGAAAGGCAGCAAGCTAGTTCTCTGGCTTCTTCTTATCAAGGCACTAACGGGATCACGATGACTCCACCTTCAGGGCCTTATCACCTCCCAAAGGCCCCCCCATCCTAACACCATCCCACTGTGGGTTAGGATTTCAAGGTATGAATGTGGGGGGCGGGGGAGCAAACAAAAAGTCCATACAATATCTAAGCAGGTAAATGATTATCAAAGGTAAAGAGCATCACCCGGTATGAGAACAGACCACTTTGCTTCCATGTGTTAACAGACCGTGCCCACCGATGGGAAAGCTGTTTCTCACCATTCCCTCATGGAACCCAGCCACAGGCCCAAGGGAAAAGAGCTAGTGGCATTTTCACAGGCAGCTAATACTCCATCTGCACAGAAGGGGGCGCTAGATGACATTGAAGTAATTAGTTGAGGAGTTAAGGTTTTTACTTCACTATTTAACTCTGGTACATTCCGTGTCATGTAGACAGATCCCAGATTGTTGTTGTTGTTTTTTTATACCCTATTTATATACATGCCAGTACTTCCTAAAAGTGGAAGTGTAGTTCTTAATTTCTTTTTTTTTAAATATATTTTTTATTGTTTTTTTACAGAGAGTAAGGGAGAGGGATAGAGAGTTAGAAACAACGATGAGAGAGAAACATCGATTCAGCTGCCTCCTGCACACTCCCTACTGGGGATGTGCCCACAACCAAGGTACATGCCCTTGACCGGAATCGAACCCGGGACCCCTCAGTCCGCAGGCTCTATCCACTGAGCCACACCAGTCAGGGCTAGTTCTTAATTTCAGGATTGCGTGTGTACTTAATAACCACAAGTACAGGAGAATCAGGGCCCCATCTCCTCTACTTGCCACCCTTCTCCCAATAGGGTTTCATCCAGGAGCAGAGGGGAGAGAATCAAATGCCAGTGGAGGCACAGAGAGATGAGAAAGATGACTCACTGCATTACATCAGTCCCAGTTTCCAATTCCTTTGTCATGTATTGGTGATGCCTTTCGGATGTTGGCAATCCCGAGTGTTGGAGGCTTTAAAACCACTCCTGGTGAGACATCTTTGAGAAAGTCTGGGCAGCCAACCTTCTCCTTCATAAGTTAGACAGTCACATTTCTGCAGAGTAGAGCCAGTGATGGCGAACCTTTTGAGCTCAGCGTGTCAGCATTTTGAAAAACCCTAACTTAACTCTGGTGCCGTGTCACATATAGAAATTTTTTTATCTTTGCAACCATAGTAAAACAAAGACATATTTTTTATTTTTATTTTATATATTTAAATGCCATTTAACAGAGAAAAATCAACCCAAAAAATGAGTTCGCGTGTCATAGGTTCACATCACTGAGCTAGACTGTCTCCTTGAACACCCGGCTATAGGTCACATGATTGTCTGTGGCCAGGGCATTCTTCAGGCACTGCCAGAAGTATGGGTGAGCCTGTGGGTTTGTTGGCCACTCCAGGACAGAACTCCCACAGAGCCTCTTCCGGAGCTGGAGGAACTTGGACTTCTGAAGAGGTTTCTCCAGGAAAATCAAGATAATCACATCCACTTTTTCATCTATGAGCCTCTGATGGGACAAGTAGAAGGCTATCTTAAAATTCTCAGTCTTTGCATACTTGTCTGTCATCACGAACACCGTCTTTTTGCTAAGCTGTATGCTCTGGGTCAGGTTTTCCAGAACTGGCTGCCCGGGCAACCAGTCCCTTTCCTCGAGACATAAATTGAAATGCTTCTCTCTCGGATCTTCCAATCTGGCTACCAGCTCATCCAAAACCCACTCCGTCACTGCTGGGTCTTTAGTGTCATATACAATAAAAGCATCATAGCAAGAGTCTGGGGAGACCAGGCGCTGATACCCCTTTATTTTGGCCTTACAGAAATGGTAACTATACCACACGTCCCAGAAATAGAGGTGGCTCGCTGTCATAACCACCATGAGAAAGAGAGCGGCCGAGATGGAGAGCGAGAACAGAACCAGGTTGGTCAGATCTAACTCACAGGTATACAGATCCAGGGAGACCACACTTTGGCCCTTGTGTGCTCCTGGCCCCACACAAGTCACATCAGTGGCCAGGTGAGGAATGGTCACCTCGGTATGGTTAATCCACCAGACAAACCACACAGCGTCACAGGTGCACAAGAAGCGATTGTGATGCAAAAGCAACATCTCCAGTTTATTGAGGACGTTTTCTGGAAAGCTAGTCTTTTGGATGATCTGTATTTTATTGGAGCTGAGGTCCAGATAGCGCAACTGGAAAGCATCTTGGAGAAAATTCTTGGTCAGATACCTGATGAGATTATTGTGAAGAATTAGTTTCTGGATGCTGCTCGAACAGTTGGATAATCTCTGAGGGACCGTCTTCAGCAGGTTGTAGCTGAGGTCCAAAGTTTCTAGATTCTTCAGATACTGGAGTTTCCCCCAATTGAAAGACTTGAGCCCATTTTTGACCAAAAGGAGAGTCTTTAGCCGTGGAGGCATGCCATCAAAAACTCCAGGAGGCAAGAAACTCAAGGAATTTGCAGAGATATCCAATTCCTCCAAGTTGACCAGATTCTTGAAGAAATTTAAGTATCTGTCATCACCATCTCTCCATAAAATATCCAAATGATTTCCTCGGAATTCCAGAGTTCTCAGGGACTCGCTCTCCATGGTCCTGCTGGTGGAGGTAGAGATGTCATTGTCGTTCATCATCAGTTTCTTGAGAAACTTGAGGTTCTTGGTAAAGTTTAGCATGTGAGTAAGTCCTTCGGATTGAAAATAATGGCTGTTACTACTTATATCTAGAACTTCCAGGTTATGCAGCCCATCAAAGGCTGTTGAGTAGAGCAAGTCAAGCCGGTTGTTAGAGAAGTCCAAATATTGCAGCTGCACTAAAGGCTGAAATTCACTCCCATTAAGAGTTTGGCTGATGCTATTTCCTGACAAGTTTAGGCATTTGAGGAAAGAAAGATGCTGAAAGTCAGAGGACCTGATGAAAAATATGCTATTTTTACTTAGGTCCAATGCCTGCCCATATTTGTAACACTCGTCATTAAAACTCAAGAAAGGAGGTTCTTTGTTTTTGTATCTGCAACTCCTTGCGTCTTCATCATATTTGAAATAATGTAATTCTTCAAAGAGCCGGGGCTCATGCAGTCCTACAGAAGTTCTAGTGTTAGAGCAGAAGCCAACTTCACTTGCATCTCCTGAAGGTGATATTTTATTCACGGAAAGGTCTATCCTTTTCAATGTTTGAAATTGTTCGAATATGCTGAGGTCAGCAATTTTGATAAAATTGGTGCCCAGATCAAGAACTTCAAGATTGGTAAGATTGTGTATTGGGGAGAGATCAACGAATTTCAGCTCCTTAAAGATGTAGCCTCTGATGCGCAAAACTTTCAGGTTTTTCAGGGAAGAAAACGCCTCTGACAGTTTCATATACTCATGATAGACCTGAAGTTCAAAATTGAAAGACAGATCCAACTGGACAAGGTTGGGAAGAAAATGCAAAAATTTGGCATCCCCGATTTCTCTGGCCAAGTAGTTTTGGGAAAGATCTAGTTCCTTCAGTTTGTTGAGGTTTTGAAACCATCTTTGGGGCACATTCTGAAGAGAGTTACTGTGGAGACGTAAAACTTGTAATTCTGTCAGCCCATCAAAAGCATTCAGATGGATCTGGAGGGGAGAATTATTTGCACAGGGTGTGCAAGGAAAGGGGACGTTATAACAGCGCGGGCAGTTCCCACTTAGGTCAAGAAGTTGCAGTTGATTGAGGTTCTTAAAATCATCTTCTTGGATTTGTGTGATGATGTTGTTGTGAAGATAGAGTTTTGTTAGAGCAGGTGGCAACACCGCGGGAACGGCTGTAACATTGTTATCTTTTAGGGAGAGCAGTTTTAAATTGAGCAGTTTTTGGAAAGCATCTCTTTCGATGAAAAACGAAACGTTACAAGGATTGCGATAATAACAGTTTTGGCCCAGGTAGAGTTCTTCTATGTTGGCCAGTTCCGTGAGATTACTCTTGTGGATGGAAAAGATGTTGTTGGCTTCGAGGCTCAGCAGCTGTAAGCTGGAGGGAAGACCCAGGGGTATTTCTAGAAGCTGGTTTCCATCCAGGTAAAGGGATTTTAGATACGTGAGTCCACTAAAGCTCCTGGGGTGAATCTGTAGTTTCCTGGTGCAAATGTTGTCTTTTGGCCCCAGTCGAATGGGTACACAGTTGCATCTGAAATCGATCTCTATCAGCTGGTCCAGCCGTTGGAAAGAGGCGGGAGAGATGTCTGGTATGTGGTTGATGGTGAGGGTGAGGTTGGTGGTGTTGGTGGGAATGCCTTCAGGAATTCCCGTCAGATGCTTGTCCGTGCAGTCCACAATCACCTGGGCATTTGGAGTATCCACGCTGACATCGCAGGGCAGAGTTTTAGGAAACCATCTGGCCCCAAGCTTGGAAATGAGGATCATGTTAAAAAGGATAAGAAATTGTCTCTTCCAAGTCCGCATTGGAAACACCTGAAAGTTGAAGAAAGAACAGATCACCATTCTACAATAGAAAAGAATCAGAACTGAACATTCCCATTTGCTGTCTCTCTTTTTAAAATCAACAACTCAGCCCTGGCCAGGGTCACCAGTTGGTTGGGCGTCGCCCCATACACCAAAGGGTTACAGGTTTGATTCCCAGTCGGGGCACATGCCTGGGCCGCAGGCTCCATCTCCAGTTGGGATCGTGGAGGAGGCAACCCATCAATGTTCCTCTCCCTCTCCCTTCCTCTTTCTCTAAAAATCAATAAACTCTTCTTTCAAGAAATAATAAAATAAGCAACTCAGGTATTTTCTCAACTGTCTAAACAGCACCCGACCCATGATTGTATTTGTCAGTCACTGAGGTTCATCATAATGTCGCTACATATTTAGCTTTTAGCATCTTAGCTTTCAGTGACATAGCTTTTCAGGTGCTAGAAGCAGCATTTTCCTGTTCACCGTTATCTAAGTGCTTCAATGGAAGAGAAATCAATTAGCTGCCAAAGTGTGAAGCTTGGGGGTGAAGGAATGTTAAAATGCAAATACATCTGGGAAGAAAAAACATTAAGACTTTAGTGTGGCCCTGGCTAAGTAGGTCAGTTGGTTAGAGCATCATCCCGATTCACCAAGGCTGTGGGTTCAATCCCAGGTCAGGGCACAGAAAAAAATAAGTAGAACAACAAATCAATGTTTCCTTCTCTCTCTCTCTCTCTCTCTCTCTCTCTCTCTCTCTCTCCCCTTCTCTCCCCTCTCTCCCCTTCTCTCCCCCCCTTTCCTTCCTCTGTCTCTAAAATAAATAAATTCTTTAAAAAGACTCTAGTACTATTCTGGTACACATTACAAGAATCTATCACAATATTTGAACCACTGGCTTTCCTCTTGGATTAAAAACAATGTTTTTAATCGTCACCTAAGGGTATGTTTTTATTGATTTTTAGAGGTAGAGGTAGAGAGAGAGAGAGGGAAGGGGGAGAGAAAAACATTGATGTGAGAGAAACATCGATTGGTTGCTTCCCATACACGCCCCAACTGGGGACCTAACACACAACCTAGGTATGTGCCCTGACTGGGAATCAAACCCACAACCCTTTGGTGTATGGGACGACACTCCAACCAACTGAGTCCCCTGGCCAGGGCTCCTCTTGGATTTATTTTTTACAAATCATCACCAAGGTGATCAACATGAACATTTCACATTGAGTTTACATTACATAAGTTTGGAAAGGAGGAGAGTCAGGCATTGCCTAGGTGGCCCCTAATTGGATGGAACAGGATGGATACTGAGGTGAGTGAAGGCAGGAAAACTGGAACATCTGGGAACCTACCCTTAATGACATTGCTTGGGCATTCGGGTTTAACACAAGAGACACTTGAACCCTGGGGATAAAGACCTTAAAAGGGAATATGGGAGCACCGAAGAACTTTGCTAATCACCCTATCACCTTGAAGCTGCCCTGCCCTTGAGGTTGGTTGAACCAAGGACTTGCTCTCAAGTTTCATCATTTCTATCAATACTTCCCTCCAGACAACTAGATTGCAGATGGGCCTGTCTCTCTGATTCCTCTTCTCCTCTACAATCCACTCATGAAAAGGTATCAGAGCATTATTTTGTAAACATGAATCAGATCAAGTACAATGGCTTCCTATTACACGTTGAATGAAATTAAAAGTCTTCACCATGGCTTAGATCATGAATGTCCTGACTCCAGCCCACCTCTCTGACCTTGAACTGTCTTTCCCCTTCTTTGATCACATGCCAGACATCTGGCCTGCTTTCTGTTCTGCATTTAAGCCAGTTGTGACACTTGCTGTTCCCTCTTCCTGAAATGATCATTTTCTTCCTCTTCTCACAGCCAAGTCATTGCCATCTTTGAGGTGACTGCTCCACTGACACATCCTCCAAGAGGCTTTCTTTGGCCAAATAATCACCCCCCTCCGCCCATGTAATAATAGTGATAATAACAATGACAGTGACATTTGTGAACTTAGGTAGCACCTACTGTATGCTGGGCATCATTTTCAGTGCTTTGCATACGTTAACTCATTTAATCATCATCATAACCACATGAGGTGCTACTAAAGGTCCTCAATCCTTACCCCAAAACTTTGGGGCTCGATGTGTTTTGGAATTCAGACTTTTTCAGATTTTAGAAGATAATATGATGCATGTACCCCATACAATGCGATACTCCTAACGTGGCCTGGGGCAGCATTCCCTAATCCAGTGGTTCTCAACCTTCTGGCCCTTTAAATACAGTTCCTCATGTGGTGACCCAACCATAAAATTATTTTCGTTGCTACTTCGTAACTGTCATGTTGCTACTGTTAGGATTCGTCATGTAAATATCTGATCTGCAGGATGGTCTTAGGCGACCCCTGTGAAAGGGTCGTTCGACCGCCAAAGGGGTCGCGACCCACAGGTTGAGAACCGCTGCGGCCTAATCAAACACAACCATTTGTTCAGTGAAGCCCAAAACTGCCACTTTAAGTGGGATTTAAAAAAGAAGAGAAAAGAAAGAACTAGCTCATTCAGTTCCGGTCAAGATTCGCCCTCACGTGAGTTCAGATCATGGTGTGTTGGCCATCCATGGAGTTAGGACACAGCTTTCAGCTTGGGGATTTTGGAGTCACAGACCTCTATCACTATCTCCATTTCACAGACAGTCAACTGAGGCACAGAGAGGTATGTGTACTCTGTACTTGACGGCCCTGCTTGATGTCCTTCGTAGCCCTTAGCACGATCAGAAACCACCCTGCTGATAATTTATGTGCTATGAGGGATACGCTTATTTGTTTAGTGTCCATTCTGCATGAGAACATATGCTTCGAGAGAGAGCAGGGCTGTGCCTATCCTTGTGTGGAACAATACCTGGCAATTAATTAGTGCTCCATGATGTGTGCTCAATGCACGAGTAAATGAATAGTGGAATAAAGCAAAAACACTTAAAGGAAAGTTCTCCTTGAAGTAGGTTGCTTCAGGCTCTACCCCCAGACTCCCCAGGGTCATGTTCTGCTGCTTCTATTTGCCCCAGGATTTGTTGGGGGAAAGATGTAAGAATATCTGCTTTTGTAATGCTCGGTTCAAGCCTTTCTTCTTTAAGAAGCCTTCTGGGATCAACCCAGACAGAAGTCATCCCTCCTCCCACATCTCCTATTGCAGTGATCACACGTGAGCTTGGGAAAAGAGCTCGGGATTGAGGGTTGGAGGAACTGGGTCCTCGTCCTGGCTCAGTTCACTACCCTTGTCCCCTTCTGAGGCAGGCCCTGTGCTCAGAAGACCACCCCCTACAAGAAAATGACAGACACAGAAACAATGACATGGGCTACGCCAAGGACCCAGACAACCCTCCTGGACCAAGACAATGGACCAGAACCAGAAAGTTCTGCAACAATTCCTTAGCTAGGAATTGTACCAAGTATCTGTGAGAAAGAATTTATTTTAAGAAATCAGAATTCCACTGACTCATATTCATTCATTCATTTGATAAATACTTCTTGAATACCTACCAGGGGCAGCAGACATACTCTCTGCTCTTAAAGAGCTCAAAATCTAGCAGAGGAGAGAAATATATAGATGTAAAATACATTGAGACAGCATGGAGGGACCTGGAGAGTATTATGCTAAGCAAAATAAGCCAGTCAGAGAAAGGTAAACATTACATGATCTCACTTAGAAGTGGACTCTAATGAACAAAATAAACTGACAAAATAGATCCAGAGACATGGAAGCATGGAACAGAGTGAGGATCCTCAGAGGGGATGGGGGTGGGGGAGGGAAGAGATCAACTAAAGAACCTGTATGCATATATGCATAACCCATGGACACAGACAACAGTGGGGAGAAGGCCTGGGGAGGGGACAGTAGTGGGAAGGAGGGGGCCAATGGGGGAAAAATGGGACATCTCTAATATTTTCAATAATAGAGATAAATTTAAAAAATACAGTGTGGAAAGACCATTAGTTCTTTCCAGATTAAGATGCCAACACTTATATGCATGTAGCTTAATTATATGTTGTTTTTATTCCATGTGGTATTTACTGATACTTCCAATTAATTTGTTTTATTATTCTCATAGAGTCTAGAGATTGTTATATATCTCCCAATATCTTTCCCCCTTTCTCTCATCTCCTAGTGATAGAGTCTCCATTTGTATCTGGGCACATGCCACTCTGAAAAAAAAAAGATTATATTTTCTAGACTCCTTTGCAGCTAAGGAAGACCAAGAGACTAAGTTACAGCCAATGTGAAATGAAAGGAAGTGAAATGTGAAATTTCTGGGACATGTCCTTTAACAGTGGGTCTGTTCCCTTTTCTCCTATTTCTTTTTAAAAATATATATTTTTATTGATTTCAGAGAGGAAAGGAGAAGGAAAGAAAGATGGAAACATCAATGATGAGAGAGAATCATTGATCAGCTGCCTCCTGCACACCCCACATTGGGGATTGAGCCCGCAACCCAGGCATGTGTCCTGACCGGGAATTGAACCATGGCTTTCTGGCTCATAGGTCGATGCTCAATAATGGCTCTGAACTGCCAACTTCCAGTTTATAAGAAATCATAAAATTATTATGCTAAGCCAGTGTTAATTGGATTTTCTATGGCATTTTCTTTTTCTGTCTCTATTTTTAATTGGAAATTCTATTTCTATTGGATATAAATGCAAACCTAGTTTTAGCCAGTGTAGAATTTAGAACTGGGAAATAAATTGCTGCCATGAGAGAATCTAAAATATGTGATATTGATGTCGTCAATCTATGAGTAAGAAAGACCCAGATATCAGAGGCTGGAAAGCTGGGCCCCAGTGATGCCATCACAAAACACTTGACACAACCACCACCCATGCTGTCTTGGAAGGCAGAACATTCCAATTGTGACTGTTGTTTTTCCACTTTATTTAGATACTAGTGGCCTGGTGCATGAATTCGTGCACACTGAAAGGAAATTAATTAGAAGAAATATTTTAATAATGCTATTCGCCCTTTATAATAGAAGTGTCAACCAAATTCACGATCGACAATGACAGATCAAAACACATGCATGTGATTGGCACCAGCAAGAGCTTTAATGTATTGCATATGCACAAGCCAATTTAGCCTTTTATAGATCTAGAGTAAACTTGCTTAATTATACCTGCTTTCTGATTTAGCTAAACTTTTCCCAGCCCAGTGAAGCCCCCCAACTTCCCTTTCAGGTAATTGTCAGCAACACAGCAGTAAATATCAACATGAAGCAGATTATTATTGCAGATCATGCAGGGAGAACAAAGGGTAAAATATTTAACTGCAGCAGTGTTTGACTATATTCTGCGCAGTGAGAAAACCTGAAGTCATTTTCGAGGTTCACCATTTGTTACTTCTTTTCAGTTGGGTCAATTTTCTAAGCTTTCTAAATCTCCATTTTCTGGCTAATGAAAAGACAATAGTATTTCACTGAGTCTCCTATCTGTCTACTCTAGGACTTCTGTGAGGATCAAATGAGATGAGGCACGGGAAAACGCTTTACAGACATTTGGTTAAAGTGTAAACTGTTTGCACCTGGCTATAAAGCAAGTCATGTTCCTGGGCTGAAGAATCTCCAAGGAGGCTAGTCACTAGGGAGAGGAAGCCAGGCATTGCTATGTGACGTCATTATCCGGTGCCCACAGCCACTGTTTTTGGGCTGGGCTGGGCTGTGGGGTACATTTTGCACCATGGAGTCTCGGTAGCATTGGCTGTGATTTTGTGGGGTGTCGCTTCAGGATGGTGGCAGCGCCTGTATCCCACTTTGGGGAAGCCAAGTGTTGCTTTGTTGGCACCAGGTCCACAGTGTTGTTTCTCTGTAAATGGCCAGTGTGCATCATGGCTGCTCCTGTGTTGAGCCTCTGCCCCCTGGTGGTCAGTGCACATCATAGTGACCAGTTGGATGGTTGGACAGTTAACATATTAGCCTTTTATATATATAGATAATTGACATAAATAACATTGTATTAGTAACATTGTATTAGTTTAAGGTGGACAACATAATGTGTGTGTGTGTGTGTGTGTGTGTGTTGTGAAGTGATTATCACAGTAAGTCTATTTAACATCTATCACCTCAAGTAGTTATAATTTTTTTCTGGTGATGAGAACTTTTTAAAATACATATATATGTGTGTGTGTATGTGTGTGTGTGTGTGTATTTTATTGATTTCAGAGAGGAAGGGAGAGGGAAAGAGAGATAGAAACATCAATGATGAGAGAGAATCATTGATCAGTTGCTTCCTGCACGCCCCACACTGGGGATCAAGCCCACAACTTGGGCACGTGCCTTGACCGGGAATTGAACCAAGACCTCCTGGTTCATAGGTTGATGCTCAACCACTGAACCACACCGGCCAGGCGACACTAACTATATTTCAAGTGCTCAAAAGCCACAGGAGACTGGAGTCTGAGCGTGCAGTTATAGGACGTTTTTTTCATTCCAGAAAGTTCTATTGAAGAACATTGGCCTGGATCGGGGTTGGCAAACTTTTTCTGTAAAGGGCTGTAGAGTAACTAACTTAGGCAACATTCTGTGGGTGCTTAAATAACTTTTAGAATGTAACTAATTAAAGTCACAAAACCACTCTTAGCTCACAAGCCCTACAAAAGCAGGTGGCGGGACAGATTTGGCCCACAGGCTGCGGTGTGCAGACAAAAAAATCTCAAGCTGCGGTAAACTTATCCATGGCATGAACTCGAAGCAAAGTCTGTCCGAGACTGCAGAATCTTAGAAGAAATTCCATTACCTGCAAAGCCTGTACGTCAGTTCACATGCCGCTAACTTCAACCAATAGCATTTAGCCAAGCATTTCATCCTCATTCCAGTTCTAGGAGATTTGCAGTGACTGACACAGAGGCATCACAGGTTCAATTTCGGTCAAGGGCATGTACCTTGGCTGCAGGCTCCTCCCCAGCCCAGGCCCTGGATGAGGCACGTGCAGGAGGCAACCCATCCATGTGTTTCTCTCACATCGATGTTTCTCTCTGTCTTTCCCTCTCTCTTCCACTCTATCAATGGAAAAATATCCTTGGGTGAGGATTAATAAAATAAGGAAATAAAAATTTAAAAAATTAAACAAGGGTTGAGCCGGGCCAGTTGAGCATCATTCCATGCACCAAACGGTCGCTGGTTCCATTCCTAGTTGGGGTGTGCAGGAGGCAGCCGATCGATGTTTTTCGATGTTTTTCTCTCATCTCTCTCTCTCTCTCTCTCTCTCTCTCTCTCTCTAAAAACCAATAAAAACTTACTTTTTTTTAAAGAAGAGGGGTTGATGTGGGAAAAGTGCCACAGAAGGAAAGGGTGTGTCAGCAGAAGGCCATGGGAAGTGGAGCTGCAGAAAGGCTCCTATAGATTAGCTTTCTCAGAACACTGTCCCCTTGAACCTGAAACCCCAGCGAGAGTGCAGAGCGTGGTGCTCATTTGTCTCTCCTGGGAACAGACACAGCCAGAATGGGGCTGCCCCTGTCCTGTGCTCAATAGTCGAGCCCCAGCTCAGTTGGCCCTTGGGATGCTATATGCCAGACCAGACGTCTCTTGGCTTCCTGCCGGCTGCATGCCAGCCTGGACCGCAGAGAAAAGAGCAAGTTTGTATTCCAAGACCCATGCCAAAGGGAAGATCAACTATGAGATGGCTGGGTTGTGATTAAGCAGGTGAGGGGGGAGAACTGACTCAATGAATGATTATGTGTTAAGGCTGAAGGCGGCCTGCCCTGTTTATGGGAATTCCGACTTAGGGGAGTTTGGCCAATGGTGGCCACTCCTAATAGTTCCTTGACCTTTCCTAACAAGTCTGTGTACATGCGGACTCTCAGGTGTTTACTGGAATCTTTACACTTACACTTTGAGTGTTCTTGCTTAAAGGACACTGCAGACACACATGTCCTCCCAAGATTACTTACCCTACTGATTGTAGCTAAAAGATAAACTTTATCTCAAACTGCTGCTACAATAAAAGCCTAACAAGGCAGGCGATCGAGGCTATCTGGTTCCTTTAGCCAGGCAGTCCCTTAGCCTCTCTTTCACAGTAAATGTGTCAGAGTAATCATTCATCCATTGCTCAGGATCTGTTGGTCAGCCCTGGCATGATTTGAGTGAGGAAAAAAGAGACTCTTTGAATGATTTTTTTTTCTGGGAGTTCCCCAGATGTCATTCTAAACATATCATAGAAGCTAATATTCAAGACTCCCCACCAGTGTCCTTCCTCATGCCTCCATACTTTCCAAACATATAACTTGGAAAGGATTCCCACTTTGCTTTTTCCAAATTAATGTTTTCACTCACTTTTTGTGAAGACCGTTCTCTCCCTCTATGCCTTTACTAAGCTGCTTGAGCTATCACAAAATGGATGATATATTTCTTATGAATCGAATCTGATGCCCAGCAATGCTATGCCAGGATAGTTTCTGAAATTACATATTTAAAGGCATGCTGAGCTCTACCTTCGTAATAAAAAATTCCATGCTCATGGAGTCAACTCAACAAACATTACTGGGAACATACTCTATGTAAGGCACTGTGCTAGGCAAAGTAGGGAACCAAATGCCCTGCTGCCACATCTCAGGAGCCAGGTGTATCGCCAAGCCACAGGGCTCTCTGCCACCAGGGCAATCCATGGTGAGAACAAGAAGTTGTAGGTCAAGGCCATTCAGGCCTAAAGGTAATGTGCCCGCCCACCTTTCAAACAACAGCTTGAAGCAACAACCCTTCAGAGCGGCAAAAGGAATTTTCTTGGCTGCATCACTTTTGTGGCAGGACTCCAGCCTGTATTCCGAGCTGAATTCTCCTGATTTTACAGCCATGTTAGGTTCCCACCAGAAGGCCTGTGGTCATAGAGCCGTGAGGCTGATAGGAAGACACATTCACCGAGATGTTTATAACTGCAGAGAGTATTTTTATCTTCGAGACTTGGCAAGTTCGCAACAGACGCACAGATGCAATCTGAGGGCTCAGAAGGACAGATGGCAAGAGTGAGGAAGTGAGCTTCAGTGGTTTGCATCTCACAATGAGTTAGAGGAAGCCCCGGATTAGTCTGACTTCTCTTGTTTATTCTTTCTGGGGTTAGCACCCTCTGAACCGAAAGTCAGATCAGGAGTCAGCCACTGTCTGAGGCCGGGCTACGGACCAAAGCCTCCTAAATCTCGACTTTCTCATCGGCAAACGGTGGAGGTTGAACTAACTTACCTCAGTGCCCCTTTTCTTTTCTTTTTTAAAAATATTTTTTTATTGATCTCAGAGAGGAAGAGAGGGAGAGAGGGAGGGAGAGAGAGAGAGAGAGAGAGAGAGAGAGAGAGAGAAAGAGAGAGAGGGAGAGAAACATCAATGATGAGAGAGAATCATGGATCGGCTGCCTCCTGCACGCCCCCACCAGGGATCGAGCCCACAACCCGGGCATGTTCCCTTGACCGGAATCGAACCCGGGACCCTTCAGTCCACAGGCTGATGCTCTATCCACTGAGAAACACTGGCTAGGGCAGTGTGCCTTTTCTAGGCCTGCCCTGGATCCCCCCGAAATTTCTCTGCCAGGATGTGGCCTCAGCTGGGTGCTTTCCGAGCCACCCAGAACCTCAGGCTGCCAATGTTTCCAAACGGTCTAAGCCAGCGGTTCTCAACCTGTGGGTCACGACCCCTTTGGGGGTCGAATGCCCTTTCACAGGGGTCGCCTAAATATATCCTGCATAGCAGATATTTACATTCCGATTCATAACGGTAGCAACATTACAGTGATGAAGTAGCAACAAAAATAATTTTATGGTTGGGGGTCACCACAACATGAGGAACTGTATTAAAGGGTCGCGGCATTAGGAAGGTTGAGAACCACTTACTAAGCAAAGCTTCCAACCACCAGGGACCTTCTAAGGATTTCGCAGAAAGGGGAAACGCAGGCACCTAGCGCGCCTCTGTGTAATAGCGAGCAGCACATGTCTTCAGCTTAAACAAGTTGACTAGTGTTACTCGGCTCTCTGAAACCGTCAGAATGCAAAGAACGGGATGGCGGTCCCTCAGTTTGGGGAAATGGTTGAAAATGGGAAACCACCAATAGTGGGACATGCCTTTAGAAGGATGGTAGAGCTCTAGGTATTGAAATGAAAGGCTATGCAAGATATACTATGAAGTTGTAAAAATGTTAAGTCCATTTTTAAAGGAGAATCACAACATATTATGTATGATCCCTTTATGATGAATACACACACACATTTGCTCTGTGTTGCAGAGAAAAGTATGGGAGAACACATTAGAAACTTTAACAGTGATTTCTATATCCTTCTCTACTCTGAGTTTTTTTCTTTTACAAGGATTATGTGTTTTTTTTTAAAAAAACATTCTATAATTTACAGAGGAAGTACTAAAACCTCATCTCATCATAATAATGGGGAAGGAAATTGTGAAAAATGAAAAACTCAACAGGTATATTAATACTTGCTATGTGCCAGGTACCTGGTTCTGTTTTTGTTGTTGTTAATCCTCACTCGAGGATATTTTTTCCATTGATTTCTAGACAGAGTGGAAGGGAGGGGGAGAGACAGAGAGAAATATCAATGTGAGAGAAACATATCCATTGGTTGCCTCCCACATGCACAGCGGCCAGGGCCGGTGATGGAGCCTACAACGAGGTACATGCCCTTGACAGGGAATCAACCCCACGACCCTTCAGTCTGAGGGCCGACACTAACCAATGAGCCAAACTGTCTAGGGCCAGGTACCTGCTTCTAAGTGTTGAGTCGCATCAGTGGAGGAAACAGACAAGATCCCTGCTCTTCCGGAGATTATGGTCTCCAAATACTAAACTCAAAACTATCCTATCTAATAAAGGGCTAATATGCAAATTGACCAAATGATGGAACGACTGGTCGCTATGATGTGCACTGACCACCAGGGGGCAGACACTCAACGCAGGAGCTGCCCTCTGGTGGTCAGTGCGCTCCCACAGGGGGAGCACTGCTCAGCCAGAAGCTGGACTGATGGCTGGTGAGTGCAGCTGTGGTGGCGGGAGCCTCTCTCGCCTCCGTGGCAATGATAAGGATGTCCAACTGATGGCTTAGGCCTGCTCCACAGGGCCTAAGCTGTCAGTGGGACATCTCCCAAGGGCACCCAGACTGCTAAAGGGCGCAGGCTGGGCTGAGGACCCCCCCCTCCAGTGCATGAATTTTCATGCACCGGACCTCTAGTATAACTAATAAATTATGTGGGCTGTTAGGTGATACGTGTTATGGGAAGAGGAAAAGTAGGGCAGGGTGAGGGGGATCAGGAATCTGAGATGGGGTTGAGACTATCAGTAGGGGGGGTTGGGTGGGCATCGTTGAGAAGTTGACATCTGAGCCAAGATCTCAAGGAGAGGAGGAAGCTGGCCGTGCAGAACCATCCAGCGAGGAAGCATTCCAAGCAGAGGGAAGAGACTAATGCAAAGGCCCCATGGCAGGAACATGCTGGAACATTCATGAACATGGCAACAAGGCCAGCAGGCCTGGTGCAAGGGGAGGAGAAGGCTAGGAGATGAAGTTAAAGGAGGGTGGTGGGGGCAGCACCGCCGCTGAGACTGTAGGGCCTTCTCAGCCCTTCCAAGGATGGTGGCTTTTACTCTGAGGGGCATGAGGATCCACTCAAGGTTTTGAGCTGAAGAGTGACGTGGTCTGACTTAGATTTTAGAAGGATATGCTGGTTGCTGTGTCGAGAAGAAACGATGAGGGGCAGGGGTGGAAGCCCGGAGACCAGTCAAGAGGCTGTTACAGCCCTAGCTGGTCTGGCTCAGTGGATAGAGCGTTGGCCTGGGGACTGAAGGGTCCGGGTTTGATTCCAGTCAAAGGCACATGCCCAGGTTGCGGGCTCGATCCACAGTAGGGGGCGTGCAGGAGGCAGACAATCAATGATTCTCATCGTTTCATCGTTGATGTTTCTATCTCTCTCCTTCTCCCTTCCTCTCTGAAATCAATTATATATATATATATATATATATATATATATATATATATATATATATATATTTTATTTATTTATTTTTTTTAGAAAAAGAGGCTATTACAGTAATTCAAGCAAAAAACCCAGCTGGCAGGGGTGGAGGTAGAGAACTTGCCAGGTCCTGAATGTGTTTCAATGTGAAGCCAAATGAAATATGACTTCAAAGTTCTTGGAAGAATGTGAGGCGAGGGATTAGAGACAGCGGATTTCTGGGAAGTTTCTTGCAAGGGGGAATAAAGATGCTGGCAGGCGTTCCCAGGGCCAGCAGGGTTAAGTGAATTTCTTTTCGGATGGGAGAAGTACGAGCATGTTGTAATGCTGGCGAGAATGACACCCTTCAGGTCATGAGAGCAAACAAGAATAATACATGAATAATAAAGAGGATGATGCTGTAAGAGAGGAAGGGAAGGAGGCTAAGGTGCTGACGCTGAGCAGGCGAGCAGGAAGCAGACCCAGTGCACCAGGGGGCACGTTGGCCTTAGCTAGGGGCATAGAAATTTCATCCTTAGTTTAATAGTCCAGCCTGGCCGGTGTGGCTCAGTGGTGGAGCCTCGACCTATGAACCAGGAGGTCACGGTTCGATTCCAAGTCAGGGAACATGCCTGGGTTGTGGGCTCCATCCCCAGTAGGGGGCGTGCAGGAGGCAGCCGATCGATGACGTTTCTCTCTCATCGATGTTTTTCTCTCTCTCTCTCCCTCTCCTTCCTCTCTCTCTCAAAATCCATTAAAGCTTATTTTTCAAAAAGCCAAGTTGCCCGAGTTGAAACGGAAGTGTTGGGATATGCATTTCCGGTGGAGGAAGTCACTGGAGCCAAATTGTGGAAGCAGGGGACCCTGTCCTGGCGGGAGCCTGCACGTGGATGGCTGGGCTGACCTAGAGGCGAGGGCTGGCTGGGGAGTAACGAGAAAGGGACAGGGAAGAGGGAGGAGTGGGGCGCCATTGTTGGAAACCCTTCCATTTGATTCACTAACCTTTCACCATACTGACCTGGCACCGAGCTGCCTGAGAGCGAGATGTGCCTGGCGTACATCCCCTCACGGCTAACTGAGCACCTCGAATTAGGGAAGTGACTTAAGTGCTATTTGTTTTATAGACAAAACCTCCGCTGGAAATTTCCCTAATAGATTTATGACCCAAGATCCTCTTCTTGCACATTTCGAAATATTTCTAATTATAGGCTAATCTCTGTAGAGTGTCATTACCATAAATGGCCAAGTCTCATTATCTAACACAAACTAAAGTACAAGAATATTGCCCATTTACTTTGAAAAAAAAAAGAGATTTTTTTTTGTTATCGATTTCCCACCATTGTAGCCCAACAGACTTCGCTTTCAAAATAAAAGAAGGAAATGATATAAAACAGGCTTACATAAGCTAGGAACTCACCAGCTGTCCTGCATCACAACAGGCAGCAAAGACCGTAAGATTTCAACACTTATTTGACCTTACACCTTGTTCACTTGTTTTCCATAAGCCACAAGCAGCACATTTTTTCCTGTAAGGCCCAGTCAGCAGACAGTTTATGTTTCACAGGCGATTGTCCTTTGTCACAACCACTCGGCCCTCCCAGAAGTTGCCACTGCAGCGCAAATGCAGTTACAGACAATACACAAAGAAGACACCGATTGGTGGACACTGACGTTTGAGTTCAATACAACTTTTACACATCGAGAAGGAATATTCTTCCTTTCACTTTTTCAATCTCTTCAAACATAAAGAAACATTCTTACCTTGTGGGCTAGACAAAGACAGGTGGCAGGCTGGGTCCGGCCCACAGTCATAACGTGCCAAGCCCAGCCCTTAACTTTGGGGGGCGTCTAAGACACAGATGATCTATTCTTGGGGTCCTAACTGTTAAAGAGAAACCCACAGGTCCAAAATGGCGTCACTCGTGCTAAAAGCCCATGCTACCGAAGCTAGATTTCACACCTGATCTGATTGCAGTTTCAGCCTCTCCCAGAAACATCATCCTAATCGCCCAGTCTTGAATTTGCTGGTCAGGCACCAGTGACGTGACCTGTGCTGGTGGGCGCTCTCCATCCCCCACAGGAAGAAGAGGCAAACCCTCCGGTTCTCCTCCCCTAAGACAAGGTGCCTGGGCACAGGAATAGTCCTTTCACCCTGGCTCGGGAGTTTAGTTGGTTGGAGCATTGGGCCAATATGCCAAGGTCTGTGGGTTCAGTCCCCAGTCAGGGTACATACAAGAAGCAAACTGATGAATGAATGCATAAATAAATGGAACAGCAACTCTCCCTCCCCCCCTCTCTCTCTCTCAAAAGTCAATAAAATAGAATAATCCTTTCTTTTGTTTGTTAATAGCTCCCTTGCCCCACCCTTCTTCCTATAAAACCTCCCATTTAAAAATATATATATATATATTTTTTTTTATTTCAGAGAGGAAGGGAGAGGGAGAGATGGGAACCGGGTGGAAGGGAGCTATGGGGGAAAAAAAAGAGGAACAACTGTAATAATCTGAACAATAAAGATTTAATTAAAATTTAAAAAAAGGTCAAGAGAACAACAACAAAAAAAAAGAAAGAAAAAAAAAAGAAAAGAAACATCAATGATGAGAGAGAATCATTGATTGGCTGCGTCCTACACGCCCCCCACTGGGATCAAGCCCGAAACCCGGGCCTGTGCCCTGACCTGGATTCCAACCGTGACCTCTTGGTTTATAGGTCGATGCTCAACCACTGAGCCACAGCAGCCAGGCAAAACTTCCCATTTTGTACAACCCCTTGGAGCACCCTTCTCCTTGTTCGATGGGATGCTGCGGATTCATGAATTGCTTAATAAAGCCAATTCGATCTTTACATTTACTCAGTTGAATTTTTTTAAACCAGGTAACACATTTATTCATGTAAACCATCATCACAGATTAACTGGCATTTAGTAAGCATCTAGCATGTGTATTAAAAACATCAGGAATATATGATAGTTACCCATCTGCAGCTTGCTTTTTTTCATTATCTTTATATCATGTGTATTTGCTTATGTCATTCAGTATTATTTTTAAAAATGATTTGATGGCTACATAATATTCCACTCAACGGTGAAGTGCAATGAATGAACCCCTCCCCAACATTGGACATGAGAGATTCCTTTTGCCATGCTGCATAGACTATCTTTTTATTATTATTTTGTTGTTGCTAAAACTCACTTGAGGATATTTTTCCAATGATTTTTTTAGGGAGAATGGGAGAGAGAGGGAAAGACAGAGAGAAATATCGATGTGAGAGAAACACATGGATCGGTTGCCTCCTGCACGAGCCCCGACCAGGGCCCAGGCCAGGGAGAAGCCTGCAACCGAGCTACGTGCCCTTGACCAGAATCGAACCCGGGACCCTTCAGTCCGCAGGCCGACACTCTATCCACTGAGCCAAACCAGCTAGGGCCATACACTAT
Organism: Myotis lucifugus; assembly: GCF_000147115.1. Classification (NCBI taxonomy): domain Eukaryota; kingdom Metazoa; phylum Chordata; class Mammalia; order Chiroptera; family Vespertilionidae; genus Myotis; species Myotis lucifugus. The sequence continues at coordinate 6,532,845 of NW_005871097.1, forward strand.
CTTTGTAAACAGTTTGCCACATCGCTGATCATTTCTTTAACAAGAGATTTTAGAAGGGGAATTTCCATATCAAAAGATCAGACCTTTAACTATTAAGAAGGTGCCATCATTTCCTGTGCTTTCTGGCCGTTGTATTGCTTCTCTTAAAAAATTTTTCCATGTCTCTTCTTTAAAGAGACATACCAACTTCTCCATTTTTTTGTAAGTAGTAAGATATCACAATGGAAGCCTGCATTCCCTGTGTGTCCGCTGGGTAACAGATGGGCTGGGTCCCTGGCATGGCTTCCGGAGTCAGGTGCTCGGTCAAGGCCAGTCAAGCTCCCCAGGGCTCAGAGCTTCATCAGCGCCTCACACGCTGCTTCCTAAGCATGAAGGCCTCAGCATGATGCTTGACTTGTAGTAAGTGGTCAACAAACATGAGCTGCCTTTTTTTCAAAATATATCTTTATTGATTTCAGAGAGGAAGGGAGAGGGAGAGAGAGAGAGAAACATCAATGATGAGAGAGAATCATGGATCGGCTGCCTCCTGCACGCCCCCCACTGGGGATCGAGCCTGCAACCTGGGCCTGTGCCCGGATCAGGAATTTAACTGTGACCTCCTGGTTCATAGGTCGACGCTCAACCACTGAGCCACACCGGCTGGACCAAACATGAGCTGTCTATCCATCCTCCATGCCATCCCTCAAGGGGCAAAGGCTGGTGTGGGCATGGGTTTGCAGAAAAATCACCACCTGAGTTTCTAGGAAATGAAACTCTAAGCAGTCGTCTCCTTCGTAACATAATAAACCCGAGGTTAACTCTTCATTAGACCTTTAGACACACAGGGACGCCCTGGCGCCAACCTTCAGAGCTACAAATCGGAGTGGGCTCCTGGTGAGTGTATTCTATCACGTCTGATTCGGGCGACAGAACCACTTCAGAAAAAGGCCGCCGATGAGTTTTTCTGGTAATATTCGGCAGACCTCATCACTCACACTGCTTGCAAAAGGCTTGAACCTATACGCTGTTTTTTGAGCCTCACAATGGCCCTAAGACGCAACCAGGGAGGTATTCCAATGCTCATTCGATAATCAGAGAAACTGAGTTTCAGGAGGCTCGGGGGATAGGTCCCCCAGCTAGCAACCGAGTCAGCCAGCACTGACAGAGGCTCACTGGGCAAAGCTGTCAGGCTCCCCTGAGCCACCAGACCTTGACTTTGGGGCATCTGAGTCCATCCGCCCAGTTTTCACGAGATTCCTGCTAAATCCGTTTAGTGAGAATGCCTCACCCTTGCTATCTGGTCAAGCTTGTGATCCGATTCCTACCTCATCCCTGCCCTCTCCTGGCTGACAACTGGTCTCCCTGGCCTGCTCCCACCGAGGACCCTGGCAGCTAAGTTTCTCCCACATGCCCCTGACCCTGATGCTCCCTCCTAGTCATTTTCCACCCACCGAGCCTCCCTCTGCTCCTTGCCTGTAAATCCCCACTCGTCTGCTGGCTTTGGGAGTGAGCCCAGTTCTATGCCAAGTTCTCTTTTCCCCTCTCGCCTAGTCCCTGGACAGTCTGTGTTCACAGCTTTAACTACTGCCCAGCTCTGGTTGTCTTGTCTTTCATTTTTCAAACCCATTTTTTTAAATCCTCACCTGAGGATATTTTTTCTGTTGCTTTTCAGAGAGAGCGGAAGGGAGGGGGGACAGAAGAGAGAGAGAGAGAGAGAGAGAGAGAGAGAGGAAGGGGGAGAGAGAGAGAGAGAGAGAGAGAGACATTGACATGAGAGAGACACATCAATTGGTTGCCTCCTGTACTCACCCCAACCTGGGCTGGGATTGAACCTGCAACCCAGGCAGGTGCCCTCGACCCTTGACTGAGAAACGAACCTGCGACCCTTCGGTGAGCGGGCCAACGCTCTAACCACTGAGCCACTCTGGCCAGGGCTCAAATCCACTTTGATTTTCTTTTTTCCTCTTCACACACAGAACTTCTCCACACACCTT